>NW_010186306.1:0-2420 GCF_000695765.1 Mesitornis unicolor | reverse complement strand
TGGGCTTGCCCTGAGTCTTAAACGGAGACACAATTTGATAATAAAATTAATAAAATACATATTAGTAAATACACATTTGTGCATTAAATTAAAACAAAAATCTTGGTAAATACTACACAACAAAATACATATTTTAAAATATTATGAGCTATATGAGGAATTAATAAAAGAATCAGATTAACTTTGTAAAAAATGGGAGAAACTGTAATTATTTCTGATTAAGATATTTGGAGTCCTCTAAAGGCAAGATCTCTTTAGGACATTTAATCTCCTGCAATCTCAGTACAAAATTACACTTCCTTCTCAGCTAGTTTTTTAATGTAGAAGTATTATGAAAGTATTATTAGAGAAATATGAAAATTTCGTTTATGTTGGATAGTAATAAGAAGGGTAATTAAGAAACAACTTACTTAGAGTTTTAAAATTATATTATAAATTATGATAATGAGTGTGAACTGTGATAAAACTCTTCACCTTATGATAAGAACACGTAATTCACAAAAATTTATTTGAAATATAGATTAGGTCTATATAAATTGTACAATCTAAAAATTCGTAACATGATACAAAATATAACTACACAAATAAATGCATTACACTTCATGAAACACAGAACATATTTGATGTGAGGTGATAGATCAAAGGTGATAGATTAAATGATAGCGTTTTCTATCCTTTCAGAAGTAAGGAGGGGGTCTAGCAGACCTGCCACTTTGGACTTCTGGCAGGCTGACTTTGGCCTGTTTAGGGACTTGGTTGGCAGAATCCCCTGGGAGGCAGTTCTGAAGGACAAAGGAGTCCAGGAAGGCTGGACACTCTTCAAGAAGGAACTCTTAAAGGCACAGGAACAGGCCGTCTCCATGTGCTGGAAAACAAGCTGGTGAGGAAGAAGAGCAGCCTGACTGAACAGAGAGCTCTGGCTCAAGCTCAGGAAAAAGAAGTTTATAATCTTGTCTTGGTTTAAGCTAAATAGAACTAATTTTGTAATTAGTGATTTTGCTTTTCAGCTCAGTCTCTTTTAAGTGGCTGAACTTGCGGAAACTAAAGGCATTGTTTTTCCCAGACAGTGCTGCTAGAAGATAGGTCAGTTGTCTCATCATGTGTGCCGTGTCTGCGTGTACGGGGAGTAGAAGCTGACCCAAAACTGATCAACTAGGTATTCCATCCCACATATGTCATTCTCGGTATAAAAGCTGAGGGATCACGAAGGTCTCGATCCCTTCTTCCATCTTGGATCCCTTCTATCTTCTTTTTCCGTCTGTCTTGATCCTGAAGAGGCCAAGGCCTGAGTAGAACCCTGCTAGTTCGTCTGCCATTGATAATGATTTGTGTGTTCTGCATCCTGCTTCCACCTGCTGCTGAGTTTGGTCTGGGAATTTTCCAGTGCCCGGCTCCACAGATCCTCTAGTGACATATTCATCACTGGGGGGAGAATTTTATATTGGTTTTGTATATATATTTGTACATATCTGTATATATTTCATTATTTTCCTATTTACATTATTATTCTGTAGTATTAGTATTATTGTTTTATGAAATCTGTTAGTTTTATTTTCCAACCTGTAAAGTCTCTCTCTCTCTTAATCTCTTCCCTTCTAGGGAGGGGAGAGTCATTCATAGAGAGCATCTGTCCAGAATTTAGTGGCTGGCCCAGCCCTAAACCACGACAAATCTATGAAGGAAGGGGCAGGCATTTCAGGAGGAATACAAGGCTAACGTGAGGCTGTGGAGGGAAAAAATTAGAAGGGCCAAAGCGCAGCTGGAACTTAATCTAGCTAGTGCTGTTAAAGACAGTAAAAAGGGTTTCTATAAATACATTGGCAATAAAAAGAGAACTAAGAAGAGTCTCCCTCTTCTAGTAGATGTGGGGGGAAGTAGAGTGACCAGGGATGAGGAAAAGGCTGAGGTACTTAATGCCTTCTTTGCCTCAGTCTTTAGTAGGAAAACCAGTAGTACTCTGGGTACCCTGTCCCCTGAGCAGGAAGACAAGGATGGAAAAAGCAGTGAAGCCCCCATAATCCGTGAGGAGCTGGTTAGTGACCTGCTACACCACTTATACACGAGTCTATAGGGCCAGATGAGATCTACCCCAGGGTCCTGAGGGAGCTGGCAGAAGTGCTCACCAAGCCACTTTCCATCATTTATCAGCAGTCCTGGCAAACTGGGGAGGTCCCACTTGACTGGAGGCTTGCAAACGTGACACCCATCCACAAGAAGGGCCGGAAGAAAGACCCAGGGGACTACAGACCTGTCAGTCTGACTGGTGCCAGAGAAGAATGGAACAATTCATCTGAGTGCCATCACAGATCACATGCAGGACAAGCAAGTGATCAGCATGGGTTCAGGAAGGGCAGGTCCTGCTTGACTAATCTCATCTCCTTTTATGACGAGGTGACCTGCTTGGTGGATGAGGGGAAGGC
>NW_010186305.1:0-223 GCF_000695765.1 Mesitornis unicolor | reverse complement strand
TAAGACACCCAGGGCAACAACCATGGGGGTCCTGCACCTATAGGGACTCTATTCCCTCCCAGGGCTGCACGCTATGGGGCCCTGCACCCTATAGGACCCTATATGTCACCCAGGGGGTGCACCCATGGGGGTTCTGAACCCTATAGGGGCCCTACACCCCATAGGGACCCTACACACCCACCCAGGGCTGCACCCTATAGGGGTCCTGCACCTTATGGGGGGC
>NW_010186304.1:22270-25889 GCF_000695765.1 Mesitornis unicolor | reverse complement strand
CTGCCCTCTGCCCAGCCGGACCCTGCCCGCCTCTGCTTCCCTGCCTCTGGATGCAGGTCTTTGCCCAGCCTGCAGCTCACCTGAAATAAGTATAAAATTGGATATTGGGATTATTCGCAAGTTTCTTTCTTTTCCATCAACTTCGGATTGAGAAACTGTTTCGACTGTTTTCGACAGTTTCTTTTTTCAGGACCCCTGTGCCACAGTCATGTGTCCACTGTGCTTTGCACAAGCAGTGTGATCTATCTAGGACCAAAACCGCACAGAACATTTCCCCATCTTTAATTGTAAAATTCAGCCATATTTGCTGGGGAGAGTAGGATTTAAAACCTTACGAAAGTACATATTTTTATTAATCACAGGGTTAAAAATATTGAGCAAGGCCAGAAATATGCCAGGTGTTAGTCTGGTGTGAATTAAAATAATTACCTTTCATAGCTCTCAAAATACTCGTAATAAGATCTTCGTGATAATTTTAATATGGCACGTGTAATTCACATATAGCAAACCTTTTAGGACTTAAGCTAAAGCACCGTGTAAAGTTGGGCACTCCATTGCCCACCATGATGTATGATGCTATTGTATGTTACATTCCCTCCTGTACCATATCCAGTTGTTTTAATTAAGGACTTCAAAACACAGAAGTCAAAATCTATTGCAGCCATAAATAAAAAAAAAACAATAGAGGTCAAATGAAGGGAAAAAAGTTATGCCACTCTATGAACCAGCACCTGCTTTTTTGAAGTAGTAGAATAAGGTGTTGCTCTTAATGCAGACCTTCTCCACAATGCATTTCTCCATCTTTTCTCAGTATTCAGTAATAGTATTCTTACCATTTCTACTTTAATGGTCAGTGTTATCCTCACTGGCCTGTGCGGATGAACAGGGATGGTTCCACCTTTTTTTTTTAATAGCTCGTGAACCTGACCTACCACTGGTCTTGGTACACTGGATGCATAAAAATGGTTTTAAAAGACTACTATAATCTCTTTATAATGTTGACCTTCAGAAGACGTGTGTGTGAAAATACCATGCATGAAGTAACAGACAAGCTGCAGAGCAACTATCTCAGGCTCTTTGCAGACTCAGATAGCTGTTGTGTCTTCCGCTTTACCTTTTTCTTACTTTTAAACTCACCTTTTTCAATCCCAGAGATCCAGATCTCTGTCCCTAAGGTTAAATTCTGTTTGAGAGTCCATGGCAAATTTCCCACCAACTCAAAGGAAGTGAATTATTCTTTACTTTTGCTTGGAGAGCCTAGTGCCTCCAGAAGAAGGCAGCCAGAGCCAGAACCCTTCATTGTCTTGCCTTCTGCTATGTGCATTACTGTATTTCTAAATACTGTAGATTTTGATGAGGAGAATGATACTAGTAATATATCAAATGTATCTTCTTTGTTAGGACATGCCAACCATTTAGAACAAAAAGCATTATCTGACCAAAAGTATGTAATTTATAACTATTTTAATCATTATTCTTTTTTTTTTTACAGCAGGGGAAAATAATACCTACAATTCGCCAGCACTTCAGGTATTCCTATACCTATCAGAGCAAGAAGTGAGGATGGGATATCTTTCTTCTTCATCATCTAAAAAAAAATATAATCCCTAATTCGTCACTGGGGGTTCAAGTAATGAGTTTGGCCATCAGTCAGAGACAGTTAAGCAGCTTTTCCAAACATTGCTCTTAGCAGCCAGGTGTAAAACACAGAAACAACCTTTTTCTGCCCCAGAATGCAGCAAGCCAGACCTACATTTGATCATATGTTTGTCTGGGCATGGGAGCCGGTTAGTATTCGTACAATACCTGTATCAAGCTATAGAGAATAAGAATAAAACTTTCATGGCACAGAGATGTGCTGCCAAACTGATGTGGTACCCTCTGTGTGACCATTTTTAGTTGCTTTTGGTGCCAAAGGAGCAAAATACATAACAGCACTTTATGAAATGCACAGCTCACAGGCATACAGGCAATGCAGATTAAGATGCTGCTTGGCTTTCTTTTTGAATTGGTGGGAAATGCATTCTTTGTGGTGAATTGCTAATGGAAAATAGGGAACAAGGAAGGACAAAGGAAATGTTTTACATAGACTTTCAAAGTAATTTAGACTTTCATTGCAACATTTCAGTAGAAAGCCACATCCTAGACCTATTAACAGAAACCTAAGAGATAAACCCAGCATTTTTTTTAAAATAAAGATCTGTCTTTGGAGTGGCTGGGGTTTGTTTATACCAGTTACTTGCAAAATTATTTCAATAGGACTTTAGCATGTGCTTAAGGCTAAGCACGTGCTCATGTACATTGCACAAAAGGGTAAACTGAAGCACACACTTAAATGCTTTTCTGAATCGGGGCCTTGGAGCACACAGAGTCTGTGGCCCGAGTTGACTTGTTGGTAGTTAACTCAAGGTAACTGAAGTGGCTCCACAGCTGTGTCTATTACAACAGCAGATTTTAAGTAGCTGGTTTAATCAGCTGTCACACACAGGCCCTTGCTCGCACTCACATCCCACTCTTTTAGGCATGCCTACAGGTGGGGCCCAGTAGTGGCCTGAGCTGCGTGTAAAAAGTAGCTACTTTTTTTTTTTTTGGTGGCCTGATGTTTAACTTGAGTCAGTTTCCCAGACCATAGCTGCAGTTATATGTAAGTGGCTGTCATGCTGCCAGAGGCATTAAGTCTTCTCAAGTGGGTGCTACTGCTGACAGATCTGCAGAGGATCACAGTCTGAAAGTCCTGCACATGATAATTTAGATGGCACGTGTCCGTGTGCACACACAGCACAGTGTGCATACCCAGCACAGTGTGCATACGGCGCTAGCACTCCTGAGTCCAGCTTGCACATCAGCCTTTGCCACCTAACTTTAACGCGCAAGGGGAGAGAAAGCCACCTTGTACAGCCAAACACAGCAAGCCTTGAGTGAAAGAAGCTGCTATAAAAGAGATTTGTGCAGACTTCAGGACAGAATTATATTAACAGTCAGGTCAGCTGTGATTCACCCACTATAGAATATGATTCGGCTGGCTTTGAATTCAATGTAGATTTAAAACACCGTGAAAATTAAGCATGAGGATTTCTCACCATTTGAAATTATGAAACAGATATCGTCAAGCAGATAATAAAAGAGGCAAAGGAACTTTCTTCATCAAGTTGAGAAAAAATACTCTATCTGCATTTGAAAGGAAGTTTGCTTAGAAGGATTGATGTGGACTTCAGGGATTCAGGAACACAGAGCCCCAATTATGCCTCTAGATAAAAAGGGTTAGTGAACTTTGTAGTATGTTACTGTATGAAAGTGTTAGGTCAGCTGGAAGGGAAATATGGGGAATATATTACAAAGTGAAGTGGTTACATGTAATCATCAAGCATAGTCAGCAAGAAGCCAAAAATAAAAAGTAAAGAGTGGAATTCTGTTCTCTAAATGCATCTTAATAATAGTAATCTCAATTTGAATGGAGTGAGAAAGCTAAACAAAAATAAATCTCCTAGGCATTGAAAGGAGGTGAAGAGAAAGTACATGACCAGAACAGGGAGCTCTGAATTGTGTTAGGCCCCCAGCACTTTAGAAATAAAAGCTAGGATCACTGAAGCCAGGTTGGAAGGAGTTAACAGAAAGCTTA
>NW_010186304.1:17694-22239 GCF_000695765.1 Mesitornis unicolor | reverse complement strand
TCCCTAATCGGAAAGTATTCTTTGTAAGAATGCAATTGGAAACAAAGCTGTTTAAAAGGTGAGAATAAAGTGCTAACAAAATAGAAAAAGTAGAGTGAATTATTCAGCTATTAATTCATAATGCTAGGAGGAAAAAAGGGTTGTCAAAATAAATGTGATTAATGCATTATTGTATTAAATTCAGTAAACATAGACCCTATATCTTGTGCAGATAGAAAGTACTGTGTATCTTGAAGTGTTTTAAAGGCATGGCTAGGTTCCATTTTCATCATGCTGCAACTGGAGAAGAAGAAACAGACCACAGCTACATGGTGAAGCCCAAGTAGTCTGAGCAAAATTACCTGATTTTCTACACCAAAAGGGATCTTTCCATCCTGATCAGTCTGTGGCTCACCCTCTCACCTAATTTTTGATGCTCCTCTACATTGAATATGACTGTGTCATGAAATTGCATGCTGGACAGTAAGCATGGTGGCCAAACCTATTGTTCCCTGAAGGCTAGTCCTTCTCTCTCTCTCTCTCGGACCTGTAGCATCATGACAAACCTATACATGGCCCTCAGCCCCGCTGGCTGAAAAAAACTGCTTAGGCGTTGAAAAGTAGGGATGCAACAGTCCCTTTTCTCTTACCACTTCCGTCTCAAGCCCTTCACTAAGTTCAGGGAAAGATGCGGGAGCAATTAGTCCTGGAAACCCAAGTGGATTCTGGTCCTGTGCGCATAGGCATCCACCTGGGAAACAGCTGGAAAGTCTGGGCCCCCCAGGAGGGATCCACAATGTGTAAAACCTTCAGTTTATATAGGTAGATTTCTGTTGTCTTTCAGGAAATATCAGGACAACCTAGCTATGGGAACACCTGAAGAAAATCTAAAATGGGTAGAAATTAATTGAATTTAGCTTATCCATTAAATTAGCATGATTTTCTTCAGGATGTCTTTTGGGGAGAAAAGTTATCCTCATCTTTTAGCAGCTCTAATTAAAGATTTCCACAAAGAGGAGAGAAATTTTCCTAGAGAAAACATTTACTTTGTCCTGGTTTTCTGTCTCTAAAAGTATTAGCAACATTGTCAGGGTTGAGGACACAGTGCAGGCAACACTCTTAACACTTGTTCCAAAATGTTGTCTTGACAGTGCATAAGGTGCCTTTGTTTATAGAACCAGATAAATAAGTAGTGAACATCTCCCTGCAGTTAAGGAGGCAGAAACAGACCCACAGAGTGCATCATAGAAGTGAAGCTCCAGCACAAAGGAAACCACATGGTTTTGGTACTGACTTCAGTGGGGCAGGATTTTATCTCAGGATGGTGGAGCTCAGGTCAGGCACTTGTGGCACCACAGAGTTGCTGTGCATGTGCCAACCCATTCAGAGCTGACTGCTGAGAAGCACTTGAATGTGTCCTTGCAGGGCAGTAAGCCACTGGTGGTCCTGCTGGGTTATTTGCTATGTGGACATGCTCAGCAAATTACCATCCCTGCCTCAAGACATTTAAAACTCAGATCCTGAAAAGATTTACTTAGATGGTTTGGCTCACACACTGCAAAATGTCTCAGGAAAATTAAAGAAACAGCATACTGAAAATGTTTCATACAATTTTGGATTAGATTTGAGCTCTCTCAGGAGACCACATTGCTGGATATGAGCCTGTCAGTGATTATTCTTTACTTGACTGTAGAGATTCTTCTTTCTTGTCAGCACATCAGTGCTGAAATTAAGTTTCTATTCTAGCTCTATTTTCACTGGTAATTTTCTTTTAGTCAGCACTTGCTTTGCTTTCAGTCAATTGGGAATTTTCTTTCTTCCTGCTAAATATTGAGGAAAATTTACTTCAGTTTCTCATTAGGATTAAAAATAAAATAAAAGAGCCAGTAAATGTGCTTTCTAGTTGTTCCAAGAAATGGCACAACTCTAGCTTGACATTTTTTTAATGCTGAATTTATTTGTTGAGACAGCATTTTGGGGTGGGGAGGGGGGCTAATAACTGCACTTTAGTCATGGCTATTGCACCAAGCTTTGCAGAACAGGTACTCTCGAGGAGCTGGAAGAATGTCCAACCCTTATCAGGTAGGGTGACCATTTCTGCTGGAAATGCTGTGTAACTTTCTTAGCCAGTCTGGATCTAATTTGCACTGAGAGCTCTGTCCAGGACTTCAGTGACCACAGGATTACTCCCGAATCCTGTGTTAAATATCTGCTACAAACAGAGGCCAAATTACATCCTCTGCCCCCAGTATGATGACATAAAACATATTTTTCTCATCATTGTGGTGTCTTTCAAGTAACTGAGTTGCCAGGAACATGAAGACAGCAGGAGCACATTTAACCTCCAGACCAGGAGGGTTTCTTGAACTCATACTTAACTTGAAGCAGATGGACAGTACCACAGCTGAACCAGATCTCCACTTTGAGGCTGAAATCTAGTCACACACCCTGTTGTATAGAAAATAAACCCAAACCAGAAAAATCCTAGGAAGCTGAACCCTCCATTGCTCTGTGTGGTTAATACCAAATACATGTAAAACCATTTATGGGGGAAGATCCTGGGAATACAGCTCTTCCCCAAAGATATCTCCCCATCATGTGAAGGCGAAAGACCTGGTACCAAGCCATCAGCACCACACCATTAGCAAGCCAGAATCTGGTGCCAAACCACTAGCAAACCAGCCCATTCTTTCCTGGACCCCAGACCCATGCACTAAAGCTACTCCACTGTGTTTCTTTGCCTTGCAATGGTGGACAGAACTCCTACCTTGTTGCCATGACTATCTGCAACTATTTCAAACTAAAGCCTCATTTTTTAAACCTCAGAGGCATTTGCTAAGATAAGCCAAGAGCTTTCACACTTCATGGCAGGATTTTGCATGGAAATGCCTAAATCTAAATTATGAAGCAGAAGGGCCTGTAGACCTCATCTAGCCTCCCTTCATCCAGCGAGGGACAATTATCCCATAGCTGGAAAACACAGGAAGGACCAAAGTCGGATTTCCATGAATCTCCCAGGCCTATCCATCTCCACAGCTGAGAAGCGGTTGAGCTAGCTGCTGCTCCCGTATTCTCCCCAGGCCATGGGGTTGGTTTTTATCAGTGACAGAAGCCCACCCACAGGTTTATCTCATCTGCTTTCTTGAAACTGCACACAAAGAGTCAGACCTACTTTCCTGACTCAGACTGCACAGGATTGCAGCCCAAGTGCATACTCATGCACAGGGAAGATCTGCATGAGATACTGAGGAGGATTTTAAAGAGCAATCAGCATTGACTCCAGTCTTCTCTCTCTGCAGATGAACGGATTTGGGGTGTATTGTTCTTTGGCCCTACTCCCCTTCTGATCCATAAAGACACACTGACAGAAGATGGCATCATGATTTCTGTGGATGCATCCTAAAGGGTAGGAGTATAGTTTTCCTAGGCTGGTCTCTTCCTCCTTATCCATCTTCATGAGACCAAGGTCACTTTAGCAGTCATCAGGCTTCACTAGGTGCCCCAATATCTGTTACACATTATGAATCATCTGCCCCTTGGTCACACTGCTCAAAACATCACAGACCAATAGCAGGGTAATGAATAGACTCCACACAAAGCACGCAGGCTGGTACCAAGCATTTGGTACCATCGTGAGCCAGCTCTCACAGCTCTGCACAGAAGGCAGGAGGGCCATACACTCATATAAAACCAGCTGGGTTCAGTACAGGAAGCAGTCTTGCCCAGTTCTAGTAGAAGGAACAAGGCAGATACTAAGTTCTTCTGAACTCTAACATCCTGTTCCTATATGACAGATTTATATATGTCAGATAGTTCAGTACAAAGCATTAAGATAAGTTACAGATAGCATTTTAAATCCAGTTAGAGAATGTTTCTTTCCTTGGCTTTCTCCTTGATTGTGGTTCTTTCCATTGTCAGGCAGTATGACAACAAAGCAAGAATACTCAGTATTTAGATGTATCAAGCTGTCTCTGGATAGCTACAGCAACGAGATGGAGTGACTTTCATGCAACTGAAGTGGTCAGAAAGTGTTTTAATATCAACAATACAGAGTCTGTGTTCTAAAGACAGCAAGATTTTGGGGAGAAATGGCATCAAAGACAATACCATTTCCTAACTGTCTAAAAATTTAATAAAATATTTTCAGCTGAATGCCAAGTCTCATAGGATAAATTCCTGTCATTCTCAAGTCAGAAGATCAGATAGATGGGGAAGTGAGGACCAGAAGAGGTTACCTCATGTTTCCAAATGTTTGATTGTGAATAACTTGTCAAAACTGAAAATTTTAATTACCTATCCTGCAGTGCTGAGCATCTTTAAGACATATACAAGCCAGAGCTGGATGGTTCCCTACTCCAGACTGTATATGGCTTTTACCTGAAAGAAAATCCAGGCAAGTGTACCATAGGAGAATTTTAGTTCCTGATAAGGAAAGGGGAAAAAGTCCAACATGCTCGTCCTGCATTTTGGAACTAGGGTGCAAGAGCTTTTCTGCATGTCACAAAACCGATGTCACAAGAGCATGTTCACCCCTCTTTTACCCCCTGACTGCTGTGCCCCTTGGTT
>NW_010186304.1:322-17663 GCF_000695765.1 Mesitornis unicolor | reverse complement strand
TGCTCAATCAACTGCACCTCCAGTCTTAGCATTGCCCTGTTATCTTTTGCATCACCCACATGACTGCTTTCCTGAAGCCATCTGGCAAAGGAGAGGTTTTCTGCCTGTTTGCACTTAGCACACCCCCAAGGTGCCCTGCTAGCAAGGACTTCTTTCTCCCAACCTCTTGGTCCTTCATCCTGCCTGGCAGCACTGCCAGAATGCCAACTCAGGCCTGGCAGGGTCTGTGAATCTGGGCTGAGTGCCTTGCACACACAGCAAAATCATGTCTAGTTCCAGGCTGGCTCTGTGGGGCTCCCTGAAGTGACTGCTTACTGGTAGGGCTTAGCTCCAGACTTGTAGTGGATACTGGAGAACCAGTTACATATGGAAGGGGTTTTCCTTACCATATGCTTACAGCAAGTCAAACTTCCATCTAAGATAATAACTTTAAAAAAATACCATCACTTAAAGGATATACCTCTAATGGGGGATGGCAGATAGGGCACAGAGGGTGAGGCCAGTGCCTTGGAAGGGGAGTAGGGAAGATGCTCTGGTTTTGATGGTGAATCCTAGGTGTGTCAGAATAGCAAAAGGTGGCTATGTTCCCTCACATTCCCCTCGACAAATCCATCTGCAAAGTTGTTATGTTAAAAACACAAGGGCTAACTAAGAGGTAACATTTCTAGGACTGTGCTAAAAATGATCCTGCAAGGAAACTCCGTCCACTTGGTCATCAGGAGCAGCTAATATGCCTGTACAGGAGACTGTGACAAAGCTCAGTTTTGCCAGGACATGTTCTTCCTGCGCTGGCACAGGACAAGCTCCTGTCCGGTTCTAAAAAAGGCCTGCAGGCTGTAATCCTAAACACAGAGAGAATATCACACTTCATCACGAAGTGTGTCCCTGGGCCCCCATAAATTACAGAGAGATGCTCAATAAAGACTGGAAGACTGGCTATTTGTTTTTCCTGCAGAGCCTGGGCCATTGTTGATTCATGATGCTTGCTTAGAAGTGCTCTTTTGGCTCCTATGTGTGAGACAGCAGCAGTACATGGGCCCTTGAAGATGTTAAAAGCACCACAGGACCTCCTCTAAGTAAACACGAGTATTAATCCTTAGCCAAATCCCAGTGGAGGAAATGGGATAATTTACACTCCGCTTCCTGGATTCTACCGATCTCTCCTGGAGACACAATTATACCTTGTCACTTCCTGCACAGGGGTCAAGTCCTCCTGGCTTTAATGCATCCTTCTCACTCCTCAACACCTACCCAGAGGTCCATTTCTTGCTGGACTCTAGCAGATTTCCATGGACCTGCTCTCTGATCCTCATCAGGAAAATTTGCAGTGTAGGAATGAAGGCTTAGTCTGGGTCTGCTCCTTCTCTGCTAATAGTATGGCAGTGCTGGCACACCACAGAGCAGGCTTTGGTTTCCAGAACCATTTTCACAATAACTTAGCCCACCCTTCTGTCCTCACGCATCTGTTATTGCTTCTGAAGACAGTGATAGTGAAGGATAGTGAAAAGCTGAGGCAGTATATGTTTTCAGAAAAGTTGAGGGATGCAGCTTGACACACTGGTGTTGAAATTTGCTTGAAGGCTGCAGAGGTTTAGGGTCCCTGGACAAAGGGATGAGTAAGCTATTACATGTGGTGTTGTGCTGAGACAATAAAGTCAGTTCAAAGGCTCAATATTGCGCCATATGCAAGGACCAGGTGTCCAGGGTCATAGAGCAATGCTGAGTGAGGATGAAAAGCACCCCAAGACAAAACATTGCAATCAAGTATGCTGATACATCTATGGCAGCCACCACTGTCACAAACATTATTCAGTGTTGGTGAAAGCAGAACTGCGAGTTTAGGACTAAGGCTTTCTTATGGTAGGTGCCTTACAGACCTAACAGAAACAAGCTGCCCTCAAAAATAGGGAGCCTGACAGAAAGGATAGAAATGGTTCCTTGGAGCTTTAGGACTGAGTCCAAGACCTATCTGTTTATATGGCAACCTACTGTTTCTATAGTAAACTCCCTAAAATATTAGCAAGAGAAGGAATGTTCTGGTTATGGCTGATAGTAAGCGATATTCAGAAACTCTCCGTACTAGTTTCCTCTTGTGTTCTGGTAAACAAGCCACACTTACTCAGCTAACTTGCTCAAAACCCTATGCACCTAAACATTTGTCTTTTACCCTGGCTGCATCACCAGGTGTGATAGAAGAGATCACCTCTTCCTGCAGATGTTAGACTTGAAATCAACATTACTGAATTACAGTCTGATCCAAATCTGGTTTTTTGCACAAATAGATGAGCTTCAGCTTACATTAAGATGCCCTCTTACGGATTACACAAGGACATGAGGGCAACTCAGTCTTAGAGAGCTATTTTTGCCTGGCTTAAATAAAACAAGAGTAAATGCAGGAAAGTAAATCCATTTAGTCTGACTTGAACAACTTTCTGTTCCTTCATACAGAAATTCTCAGTGCTACATTCAGTATTCTGGCCGTCTTATGCCTAGTTTAGCAGGTGAATTAATTGCTGCCTCTAAAGGCACATCACTCCTCTGCCCTGTGAGAAGTTAGGCCAATGCTATTGGAAATCTCATGGTAATTGCACTTTTTCAGCTGTTCATGGCACTCTGTGCATTGAAGTAGTGGAAGGCAGGTGTATCCCTGCATGTTTCCAGTTTCCCTGAGTCTTCTTCAAAAGGAACTGAAAAAGCTGCTGCTTTCAGAGTCCTTGAGGTTAGAAGGCTACTCATTTTTGCCTACCACTGCCCTTTCTGTGATGACTGCTTAAAAAAAAAAGATTGTGGATTTCTGGATGCTTTTACATATAGGTGAGACATTGTGCAGAGCTGCTTGCACATTGCATGTTCAATTTCTCTGAAGCTGGATTTCACTACTGAGCAACGATCCTTTTACCATCACTCATTCCAATTCGGAGAACATATACTTACAGCAAAGTGAGATCATTATTTTTTTCCTCCAGAGACAGCCTGAAACTTCCATGCCACATACATGAGAAAACTGTTTACCTTAATCTAAGCAGTTCTTCAAGCAAACCCAGATAGGTAGAGGAGGTGGAAGGCCTGTTGGAGCCTACATAAGTTTCACGGGAGGTAGAAATGCCCATTTCATTTAGCAAGGACAAGGACTGAGAGAGATTCCTCTGGTTTTAGGAATATATTGTTGGCTGAGAGGATTCATCTTCTGATGGCGCTACTGAGTACAAAGAAAGCCAAAGACTCACAGTAGCTCACATGGGAAGATTAACTTTCAGTTGGCAAAAGCTAGACAAGACAGAAGCTTTGCCTTATGTCACTGAGTATTCCAGCATCTTCCCAGCATTCTCCCCAGAGGAACTGACATTTTTTTCAACCACAAAATTACTAGGTGATAACTATAGTACCAAAAATTTCCCACCTCACTCAAAACTATGTCTGCACCTCCAGAGGCATGAATAACACAGATGAATGCAGCAGAGGTCAGTCACCACAGAAACCACTGGAGACATGGGACATCTGTGCTGCAGTGGTCAGCTCAGCGGTAAGAGGGCTTTTCTTCAGCCAAAGTCACCACACTGCTCCATCTGCACATTTACATGTCTTCTATCCATAAATCCTCTGCTAACTCTGGAGCATGGTTATCTTAAAGGTAGTTTGCAAATACCAACAGTGAGAACAGGATCTCAGGTAGGATCCCACTATACAGTTGGTTATGCACAGGCTAGGTTGACCCTGGCACCAGAATTCCAAGCTAGCTCTGCCATGGCAACAGAAGTGAGAGGACCCCTCCAAAATGGCATTCGTGTCTTGAGTAACATGTGCTTTAAGGCCAAATTAACTTTTGGATCAGCTTCAGAAACTCCATGTCTTTGCATGGTTCTTCTCAGTGCCTGTGTTTTTTTCCTCAAGTGTAGATTATTGTTGCTGGAAAAGATCCCAAAAGATGACACAGAGCCAAGTTTAACTTCCAAAAGCAGCAAACTGTCTCATCAGTAATGTTGGTCTTCTTCATTTCCAGTGCTGCATGCTCAAAATAGTGAGCAGGATTTCAACCAGACAGGCACTGGAAAATTGCCCCTACATCTATCAATACATCGAGAGAATTAATCACTGAACTTCTAGGGCTGTTTTTGGGTTTGGCCTCCAAAAATTTCCCCTCAAAGTGAAACACAGAAAAAGCCATCTCTGAGGCCTGTATCTTCCACCTAGCCAGTCACGGAAACTTTTATCATTACTTATTCTTTAGATCAGTTAGGGGCATCCATCCAGTCCATCACACTGCTATTTGTTACCAACAGACTGCAAGCATCTGGAGCCTATTTCCCTCACACAGTGGAAGGGAAACATTCTTGCTGGCTTTTCATCTTGTTTATGCCACAAAATTACTTAGTTCTGAAACAAAACTGATCAAATCTTTACTAGTGTTTCAAGTTTAATGGATTGTAACAGGTTGTTACTACTGCTGATAATTTAGGGACATTTCCAGTTCTGTTCCTTCTTCTACTGTTATGTGATGGTACTGCCCTCTGATTACTACCTGCTATTGGTTATACAGGTTGGCAGAGATGAGGTTGTGGAGAGAAATCCAAAGGTCATCAATAGGGACTTCAGGGCACAGGGGCAATAGGTTGAAGCATCAGGAGCACAAATAGTGTTTTCTTCAATGCCTTCCATGGCAGGCAAGAATACTGAAAGGAACAAGAAAACACACCTGATTAACATGTGATTCAGAGGCTAGTGACATCGGTGGAATTTTGGTTTTTTGGATCACAGGAAGGTTTATATGGCACTGGGCCTTCTGACAACAGGTGTAGTTCAGCTTTCTAAAAAGGGGAAAAGTATCCTTGCACATGAGTTGGCCAGGCTCATGAAGAAGGTTTTAAACTAGGTTCGAAGCAGGGAGGGGATAAAGCCAGGCTCACTAGAGATTAGTCTAGGGGTGGCATGCCAGTGCTGGGGGTGAAATCAATATCCCAGCTCAAGTACGTCTACAGCAATGCATACAGCATGGGCAACAAACGGGAGAAGCTGGAAACCATTGCGCAGCAGGATAGATGTGACTTAGTCACCATCACAGAAACATGGTGGGATGACTCTCACAACTGAACTGCTGCAGTGGATGGCTACAAGCTCTTCAGAAAGGATACGTAAGGAAGGAGAGGTGGTGGGGTAGCTTTGTATGTTAGAGAGTGTTTCAAATGTGTAAAACTTCAATTTACTGGACATCTGCTGGAAATACAGTACAGCAGAGGGGAAGCAGTCTAGAAGGTTCCTGGAGTGTGCAGAAGATGATAACTTCCTGATACAACTGGTAAGTGATCCTACCAGGGAAGGTACCTTGCTTGACCTGCTGTTTACAGAGGACTGGTGGAAGATGTGGTCAGAGGCCATCTTGAGTTTATCAACCATGAAATGACAGAGTTCTCAATTCTTGGTGAAGTAATGAGCAAGGTCAGCAAAACCACTATCAAGGACTTCCGGAGGACAGACTTTAGCCTCTTCAGGTATGCTGGTCAAGAGTGTCCTTTGGGAGGCAGTCCAGGAAGTGTGGGAATTCTTCAAGACGAAAGTCTTAAAGACACAGGAGCAGGCTGCCCCATGTGTTATGAGATGAACTGGAAGGGAAGATGACTGGTTTGGCTGAACAAGGAGTTTTCACTGGAACTTAGGATAAAAAGGAGAGTTTACCACTTCTGGGAGAAGGGACAAGCAACACAAGAAGAGTACAGGGATCTTGTTAGGTCATGCAGAGAGAAAATTAGAAAGGCAGAAACCCAGCTAGAATTCAGTCTGGCCACTGTCATAGGAGATAACCAAAAATGCTTTTACAAATACATTAACAAGACAAAGAGAACCTGAGAGAATCTGCATCCTTTAGTGGAAGTGGGGGATTGCCACCAAGGATGAGGAAAAGACTAAAGTACTTAATGCCAGCTTTTTCTCAGTCTCTAATAGTCAGACCAGCTATCCTCAAGGGATTCAGTCCCCTGAGCTGGAAGACAGGGATGGAGAGCAGAATAAACCCTCCCATAATCCAAGAGGATTAATAATCCAGGATTGACCTGCTATGCCACCTCAATACTCACAAGTGTATGAGGCTGGATGGGATCCACCTAAGAGTACTGAGGGAGCTAGTGTAAGAGGCTTGCAAAACCACTCTCCATTGTTTATCAGGACACCTGGTTAAATGGGGAGATCACAGATTACTGCAGGCTTGCCAGTGTGATGCCTATCTACAGGAAGGGCCAGAAGGAGGATCTATCAAACAACAGGCCTTTCAGCCTGACCTCAGTACCAGAGAAGATTATGGAGTGGTTTATCCAAAGTGTACTCACATGGCATGAGCGCGACAGCCAGGGCACCAGGCCAAGCCAGCATGGGTTCATGAAAGGCAGGTTCTGCTTGACCAACCTGATCTCCTACGACCAGATGATCCACTAGTGGATGAGGGAAAGGCTGTGGACGTAGAGCACCTGGACTTTAGTAAAGCCCATGACACAGTCTCCCACAGCATTCTCCTAGAGAAGCTGGAGCCTCATGGCTTAAACAGGTTTATTCTTCACTGTGTGAAAAACTGGCTGAATGGCCAAGCACAGAGAGTCGTGGCGAATGGAGCTAAATCCAGTTGGGCGGCCAGACACAAGCAGTGTCCTCCAGTGCTCAGTGTTGAGGCCACTCCTGTTTAACATCTTTAACAATGATCTGGATAAGGGGATTGAGCGGTCCCTCAGTAAGTTCGCAGATGGCACCAAATTGTTGATCTGCTCAAGAGTGGGAAGGCTCTACAGAGTGACCTGGACAGGCTGGATCAGTGAATCAAGGCCAATTGTATGAGGTTTAGCAAGGCCAAGTGGAGGATCCTGCACTTCAGTCACAACAACCCCATGCAATGCTACAAATCTGGGGAGGATTGGCTGGAAAGATAACCAGCAAAAAAGGACATACGCATGCTGATTGACAGCCAGATGAACATGAGCCAGCAGTGTGCCCAGGTGACCAAGAAGGCCAACAGCATCCTGGTTGAATAGTGTGGTCAGCAGGACTAGGGAAGTGACCCTCCCCCTGTAACTCGGCACTGGTGAGGCCATACCTCGAATACTGTGTTCAGTTGTGGACCCCTCACTACAAGAAGGACATTGAGGCACTGGAACATGTCAGGGAAGGGCAATAAAGCTGGTGAAGGGTCTAGAGAAGTCTTATGAAGAATGGCTGAGGGAACTGGGATTGTTTAGTCAGGAGGAGGCTGAGCAGTGACGTTATAGCTCTCTATGACTACCTGAAAAGAACTTGTAGTGAGGTGGGGATCCATCTCTTCTCCAACATAAATAACAATAGGATGAGAGGAAATGGCCTCAAATTGCGCCAGGGGAAGTTTAGATTGGATATTTGGAAAAATTTCAAATTTCTTCACTGAAAGAGGGATCAAACATTGGAACGGACTGCCCAGGGAAGTGGTGGAGTCACCATCCCTGAAGGTGTTCAAAAAACACATAGATGTGGCTCATGGTTTAGTAGGCATGATGACATTGGGTTGACAGTTGGACTTGATGATCTTAGAGGTCTTTCCCAACCTTCATGATTCTATGATTCTGTGATTTATTAGATCTGAGCTGGGCATGCTTTTATCAATCTGACCTTTGTCAGGTACCAGTCAAACTCTCTTTAGACATAAAGGACAGAAGCAAAAGGAAGATGTCTCCGAGTTTTCCTGGAAGAAAATGCTGGAATGCATTGCTGCGTTGTTCCCAAGGGCAGCATTGCAAAACCACCTGATGCACTAAGTGGTATTGTCTAGTGCATAGGCCAGTGAAGCTGTCTTAGTTCTAGATGACCCTGTATCAGCCTTCCCAGTGCCTCATTTTTCCATGGTTGTTAAATGTGGGTAGTTGTTGATGTGCTTCCATGTCTCTAACAGAGAGGAGCTGCAATAAAGTAAGCACTACTACTAGCAATACGATGGCCAAGACATTTCTGGTGTACTCTGCTCCCACTACCTGGGTGGTAAAAGTTCTGTTCGCATCAGACTGGTCTGAAGAGATCCCCTCACTCACTGCCATGGAATCACAGACTGGCTGAGGTTGAAAGGACTTCTGGAGGTCATCTGGCCTAAGCCCCCTGGTCCAGAAGAGCCACTTAGAGCCCAGGACCATGTGAGATGGCTTTTTAATATCTCCAAGGATGGATATTCACCACTTCTCTGGGCAACCTATGCCAGTGCTCAATGTCTCTCGCAGTGAAAAAATGTTTTCTGATGTTCAGAGCTAGCCTCCGATGTTTCAGTTTGTGCCCACTGACTCTAGTGCTGGCACTCAGCATCACTGAAAAGAAACTAGATCTGGCTTATTTGCACCCTCCCTTCAGATATTTATACACATTTATGAGACCCATGCTTTTCTCCCCATTTGTGTTTTTTCCACTGAGTTTTTTGATGCAGAAAGACCATTCCTCCAAAGGAGATTTCTTCCTCCAGCCAACATGATACCAATAAAGGAGCTCATGCACACTTACCTGAGCCACAGCCTTCAATAAGAATATTTTCTTTCCCATGCAGACATCTGTGATCTCATGCAGGGGATGCCTACAGAAATGGGTATTCATCTGCTAGGCCAGTCAGCTGCTGAATGACTGCTCTGCACCTACTAGGATTAAAAGGCAGTCTGCAGAGCACTTACCCATACATCACAGTCATACTGTGAAGTTTGAACTACTGTGCTAACAAGCTATTCTTGAGTTGCAGAGGGAAGATCATTAAAGAGGTGATGGCTGTGATTTTAAACTGTGTGGCAGATCCCCTCAGTCAGCTATAATAGTCACAGAGTCCCACAAGGCTGTTAAAGCAAGCCTTCATCTCTGTTTCAGAAATGTTGAGGTTTTACTAATACTCCCTGTGCAGAAAGACTCCATTTCCATTGCTCTCAGAGCAGCATAAGGAACTAGAGCACGACATGATCTCAGCAGAGGATTTGGTTGCGGGCTTTCCAGATGTAGCACATCAACAGCAGTTAAAGTCAGAAAGATGCTGTATAAAGCTATCACCTTCTAACTTGCTACGTGCTGCCTCTACTGTGTCTGGGTGGTCACATCTGCCTGAAGACTCACAGCAACATGCTATCACCTCCCATGGTGATGCAGAAGAGATGTAGAGGTAAGTGAACAAGACAGATTTTTATTTTGTCCTGTCAGGCACTATTAGAAGACCTGCTACTGAACTGAGAATGGCTGAATCCTTCACTAACTGCTGGAAGGGCAGAGATAAGCCCCAGGTCCAGGCTGACTTTGTAGTACTGAATGATACAGAGGTTGCTATGACAGATATACAAAGTCATAAGCCAGGCTGCATCATCTTGCACATCAGATTAAAAAACAATAGGAGCCATCTTCATCATACACATCTACACTTCCAGATGTCACTAAAGAAGCAGCCAGAAGAGCAAGAGTATTTTGATGAAGACTGCAACAACTGCATGTACACACAACCCAGGGAAGTGGGCAGTAGGAAGCATTGAGGAGTGGGGGTGACCAGCACAAATGTGATCAGGGATCAGCAAGACAGAAAATATGACTTCAGCTTCGAACAACAAACTCTAGTATCACACTGTGTTTGATTCAATGTGATTTAAAAGCCAGAGGAGAAGACACCCAGAACTGTTCAAATCTTTGCTACAGAAAGACACTCAAAACTCTTGCCAATATGCCTGCTCAGATCCCAAAGTAGTTTCTGTAATATTTCATGATGTGTTTCATTTATGCTTTTAGTGATGGTAATCACAGTTACAGTTATTTTTGCCACGGGCAGCTGTGTTCCCGTCTTTTCAAAATGTGGGCATTCGCTCTCTTATCCATATTCAACACCATAACTGCACCATGTAAGAAAAACAACAGCAAGAACGTGAACAGAGGAACAAAAATGTAGAGTTAAAAAGAGGGAGGGGTGAAGGGGAACAACTCTCACTGTGCTATGTAGTTTCTCTTTTCCTACTGGTTGATAACGCAGCCTGATCAAGTGCAAGTCAAACAACTGACCTCTGATGTGTTTTGCAGATGGATCAGCAGCGATGCATATCTGACACACAGATGTTTCAACTTGGATTTGCTAGCTATCCAGCAATCAGACAGAATTCTGATGCTGATCATTCACAGATGTTGCAAAAAAGAAAGAAATTGCTCCATCCACTGCAAATAAATTTGTATCTTCTACTCTTGGTCAGCCACAGCAGCTGTCTCTTACGGAAAGCAAAGTGTGAATCTCAGATAGGATGGTGGGGTTTTGCAGTTGGCTGCATTGTAGGGGTTGCTCCTTTGAAAAGAAAATCCCTGAAACCATTTCTGAAGCACAGGAAACTTTGTTTTATCTGTTCAAAAGGCACCGTTAACTATCGCAAGCACCGAGGACTGTGTTTGAAATTAAAGTCACAGCTGCTAAACTGGCTTCTTCATTCAGGAGGGAGATTCAGCCAGTCCATTGGAGAGCATGTCCAAGGGACTGTGTAGTCAAGGGGCAGTTACACTCAGGGCTGCAGCTGGGGTGACACATACCACCAGCCTGCAAGCAGTACTAAAGGCACTAAGCTCTTTAGCTTAGCATTGACGATATCTGCACCATCAGTTCTGGTTCCTGAAAAATCATGGGACAGGCCTGAAAATATCAGGTAGAAAAATAAATAAAGGGGGAATTTGTCTTTTATGTTTCTGAGTATTTGATGAAACCAGTTTTGACATTCTTCATGATCGCAGCTGTTACCAATGCCTGCTCTGTGAAAACTATGCTTGTCACCAAAGACTCTGTGACTCTCGGCTTGGGAAGACAATATGCAGAGTAAGTATGCAAAGTCCTATTTACCTCCATAGGAGCTCTCAAATCCTGTGCCACAAAAACTTCTGAAGGCAGGAAAATCTTATCAAAACTATTTGCCTGCATCAGGGAGCAGTGATATTCACTAGCTGTGGGGATGGTCACTGTCTCAGGAGCCTGAGACAGCATGCTTCCTACACCAGTTGTCATCTCTGAGTGGTAGACCTTTCCAGGACGCTCGTATAGCAGACTTAGAAAGATGTAAATTAAAGTCTTGCCCTTTCTGGCTTGCAAGAGTCAAAAAGCAAGCAAGTGTCATTCAGAGAAGTGATTCAACTTGCCCTTCCTCCTTCAAGCACACAGTACATATATTTCAGACAGATAGATCTCAAAGACAAACCTGCACTTCCTGACACAACCAGGCATACCCAAAGGCCACCATCAGCTGAAGTGAAGCTAATCTTCAGCCCTGCACAAACTGCATTCATGCTACCATGTAGAAATTAAATCGTTTCAGAGAACTGCTGGTTAATCTCCTTTTGGCAAGGACCTAGTCATCCGATCTCTTTTTCCTGGGCTTCTCAATAGCATTTGAACACCTGTTGACCATCAGACTTCACGTGTTCATCACAGAGATGTTCCAGAGGACAAGCTAAAGCAGTCAGACTCCTTCCGTATAGAACATACTCAATGCATGGTGATAAGCAACCAGGTCTCCACCACTTGGTTCTTTACATGCAATTTCTGCTTAGTGATTTCCATTTAGAGTCCCTTTTTCAAGTCTGTCCTGTGACAGAATACCCACAGAGATAAAGATCACAAAAAGTGCATAAGGAATCAAAGACATGAGACAAGAGTGAAATAGGAAGGGACTCAAAATAGGATAGGATTTTTTAGTGCCCCTGATGTCCATGCACACCTATGATCTCAGAGCAGGAGCTGAAAACACCAAGCCTATGTGCATACTGTGTGGTGCTTTCAGCTTGACAAACCTTAACAAAACGCACCCCTTCAGGTTTGTGCCCAGCAGGTCCTTCTAGCCTGTGTCATTTTTGCAGACCTCTGAAGAAGTCACATAATAGGGTTTAGCATCTTAGGGGGTGTCACATCCACAGTAAGAGTTAAAACTGATCCATTTCCAAATTGTTGTCTGCGGTAGCAGACAGGTTGATGTCACAAAGCAGCCTGCAAGCATGGAGCTCTCATCCCAGAAAGGAAACGGACTCTAGCTGATCTGAAAAGCACAGAGAGCCCTTTGGCTTTACCCTGCCTTAGCCCTTGTTTGCTGCAATCTTTATGTTATGTAGAGTAGCGAACAAGGGTTTTCATATGCTGAAAACCTAGACGTGGGTGCCAATGCTCTGCTGAAGCAGAATCAGGAGCCTGACCCCATGATACTGCAGTCTTACATCACTGAGTTCCTCAGGACTCCTACAGCCCACCCAGGCTGCTAAGCCCCACATGAACAGGGCAAGGGAACAAGGGCATGCAGGTGTTTTGGCCTGTTTAAAACTCAGACTGTGCACAGGGAGACTCTTTCTCAGAAGATGGAGGTGCTGCAGGCAGGATGTGTCAGGAGCTTAGGCCCTTCACAGTGCCATCAGCACACTGACAACAGCCGGAGCTGCAGTGACAGGCAGTGCTGCCCTTACTACCAAAGAAGGAGGATGGGAAAGATCCTTGAAGTAATTTTGCAGTTATAAGAGGGAGTTACTGCATCTTTACAGCTGCATCTAACTCCCCCTTATCCTCAGCAACACTGAGGGCCACAAAGGACCACCAGCTGGCCTGAAGGTGCGGGAGGTGGCAGAGACATTGATGCATGGGGAGAGTTACAGAAAAACAGGATCAAGCAATCAGTGGGAAAAGAGAGGCTTCACATGAAGATGGAGTTTCATAGCCAGGCCTCTTCACAGCCAAAGGAGACCATAAGCCACTGCACTTGAAACAAAGCTTATTAGCCACTTGCTCACAATACTTACAAATTTGTCCCACAATGCTTCTAGTCTGAATTTCAATTTCCAAGGCACCCAGCTCACCTAGTCCTGCCAGAAATCACATCCTAGGGTTTCCAGGGTGCCTCAAGCATGACCAGCTGAGTAATGGGCAGAACTGTGCAGGTCTCCACCAAAAGATTTCATGTGGAGACAAGACAGGGAAGGCTTTAGCCTGAGATCTCTCGCCTTCTCTTTAAATTATGCAAACACTTACTGTCCAGAGGTACCAGAAGGCACAGTATAATTTACAGGAACAGCATGGAAATGTTGCTAGTCTGACACAGCTTCACATAAGCTTGCTGAGAGGTGTGTTTCTGGTTCCAAAAAAATCTGCTTGGGAAAGGACAGCAGATAGATGTCACCTGCCTCCCTTCCCCTCTGTTGCACCATGTCCGGAATGCAGTCACCAGCTGAAGAGGGAACACTTCCGAAGTGTGTATTATATTACTGTCAGCCTACTGCTCCTTTGATTGAGCAAGTCCTGCATGTCCTTTTCTGTGTGACTGGAATACAGTGTTTATGTTGTTGCTGCACTCTCTCTTCATCCCCTTTTCCCCAAAGTGATGCCAGCAGTGAGCTGATTCCAGAGAAGCCCTGTCTGTCAGAGAAGGCCAGGTGCCACCCAAGGTCAGCAGAGGGAGTGAGTGTGTGCAACCTGTGTGCCATCATTTGCAATGACAAACCATGATGTTGAAACAGAGTATCATGCACTCAGTCAGCTCTCTGCTTGATACCCCTAGTGTCACCAGATGAGAAGGCTCCTGTGGCAAAAAGCCTTGTCTGTGCATGTATGACCCTGGCCTGGTGACCCTCATGTGTAGCAGAGCAGAGCTCACTGTCCAACAAGGCCACCATCACCAAAAGTGTTTGTGAAAACAGCATGAAAACGCACATCTGAGGCAGAGTCAGGAGAGGTAAGGGAGATGAATACCATGCTCCCAGAGCAGGCAGCACTAGCCAGCAAAGGCATATGGTCTGTGTGGCCTGGGGAGATGCAGAGTTAATCATTCATTTGAATTAGGGCACAAGGACTTTGTTAGCACAGGCTTATAAGGAGACTGCTGCTGAAAAGCACTGTTGACTGCCACACTGGCAGGGCTTCAGCAGGCATCCAAAATTCAGCCTGTACTGCACTGAATTAGGTCTTTGGCTCAAAATCGCTTGAAACCAGTACAAGTCTCACCGATGCTCCTAATATTCCATGCATGTTTTTAAGAACCGATCCGTTCCCCACCAGCAACATTTAGTGAAAGTTACTCCTCTCAGAGGGGAAGGAGGAGACGCTCTCTCTCTCTGCTCCCAGCAAATGCTCCAGGGATATACAGGAACAAACCAATGTCAGCAAGTAAGTATTACCACTGCTTCTGTGAGGTAGCTCAAAAAAGTCCAGCTCTACCCTCCTTGGATCACAAAAAAAAGAAGAAAAAGATTCTCAGCTGCTTATTCCATCTGGTACTAGAGGAGAGTTTGACTTCTTCCCTCCCAGAGCACTATTTCAAGGGCTGTTTGTAAAGAAAGCTCCATGGTTATAAATCTTCCTGGAGCCACTTGCACACACAGCCTTCATGTTAATGTACCATGACAAACTTTTCCCTTTCCTTTTAGCAAATGAAGGGTGAAGGTGTATAAACTGGAGTTTCTGAGGTCACTGGCTCTCAGAGCAAGGGATATGACATATGCTTTACACTGCTTTAAGTTTCAGCTCTGAAGCCTGTGGGGACATTCTTGTTCAGAACTGAGCTCCCTCCCACTTCTCCCTCTCTAAGTCATCTTACACTCCTTTGGGTGGGATGCAGGACACTGGTACAAATCAGGAGCAACTTTGTTAGAGATAGTGAAACTCTTTTCATCAATGTAAGAGTTATGTAAACAAGAATGGCGTTAGGCCTCACAGTTGGAAAATAAACCGCTTCTAGAAGAAAAACTCAGCTTTTTCTGAGACTACTTATCCTCTTGAAAGAAAGCACACAATTATTCAGATATGTTTTCACTTAAAATTCTACCTAAAGAGGCTTTGTGGCACACAGACTGACATCGTGGTTAAGGAGAAAATAATTTTAAGTGTCATGTCCCCACTTGTCCTCCCCAGCCTCCTCATTGCTTTGACTTCCTCTGGCCCCCGTCCCCTCTCCTTCTCATGCGTGATTTTCAGAAGAGCACTATATTTTTGCTTCTTTAGGCTGGGAACATTACATTTCTTCTCCTAATCAAGAATTTACTCTCAGCTCTTCCTTTTAAGGGGTCACTTAAATCCTCTCAAAGTTGAGGATTAAGAACAAGAAGAACATTAAGAGGTTTTATGCACAGGGGAGTATGCGTTTGGGCATTCTTAAGGTGGGAGGGGCTACAAGTCTCAGAATTTTTGATGGAAACCAGTCTTAGGTATAAAAATCCCTAAAGCTCTCAGAACAGCCAGGCAGCACGGGATTCAGGACAATATTGCCTTCTTCCCATTAAACAGCCACTCACATGAAAACATTGCAAAGAGATCCAAATGCAATTTTCCTACAGATGCTTTTGGCTTCCTCCAGAAACAGTAGTATTTCAGGCTAGGATTTCAAGGTAAGGAATTTTGAAAGGGCTTTTCTCCCACCTAGACATAAAAATGTTTCAAGACTGAAAGATTTACAGACCAGGAGGCAACTCAGTTTTTATCTAGGCTGTTGAATCTGTAACGCTTGTCTCAGAGAGAACATAAAACCCCTCTCTTGGAGCCAAAGAAATTTAATGCATTCTTTCATTTTCTTTTTCCTACCCAAACATAGAACTGCCTCTTTGACATTAGAGACCTATTTCAGACACATGTAAGAGCTGCAAGGATCTTGAGATCCTTGATAGCTGGATTCAAAATGAAACCAAACAAAACAAAACAAAATAAAATGCCTAACATACCCTGCAAAACAGAAACCATAAGGATCTTTAAACAAGGGCACATCAATGGGGAAATCCAGGTTCAAGATCCTGTTCTGGCAAAGAGACATGGAACACGGCAGGAAGCCTGCACATGCCAGCTCACAGCAGGGCATGTTGGAAAGCGGTGTTCTAAAGTCCCTTCATTAAAAAGGACTGAATTTCACTTAAACAAAAGTTTGCTAGACTAGAATTTGGAGTGCACCTTCATACCTCCATGCTGTATCTGGCTTGCAGATCCAGTCAGGTTCCAAGCCATATATTAATCTGTTGTTCTTAAAATGTCTCCGGCCTATTTAGCAGTCATTTAAGCATTTATATGACCCTGATGAATTTCTGTGTCTAGGCAAACCTGATTAATTTGCAGCCTTCTATCCAGAGCAAAACAGAGGTCTTTAGCTCTAATACAGCAAATAGCTCATCTAAAATAACGTCTGGAGACAGCAATTAAAATATTAGGAATTAATTGCTTTCTTGCTTCTTAGACAAAAGCTCTTAACAATAGATGGAGGCAGGGAGGGAGGCTCCAAACATTACAGAGGGAGAAAGTTACAGTTCAAAAGGGTTTTTTCTAAGGCATTCATCATAATTCTTCTTCAGAAATCAGAGACAAATCACCCACTGATTTAAAGGAGGACAGACTTAGGCCAGCAGTAAATGGTTTGTTGATGTTTCTATCCCCCTAGGGATACAACAAAATGGCAGAGTACTGCAGCACACTCAAGCCTGACTCAGTGTTCGGCTATGTGTATTACGGACCAGAAAACATGTGTCTCATTGAACAGCAGACAGAAACTGCTGCTCAAGAGGGCACAGGGTCTGCTGAGCAGTCCTAACCAATCCATTTCATAACCAAAATTATGGCCATATCCTATATACCAGATGTGTGGACGGAAGAACTCCAAAAGGTTTCTCTCTAGGCTCCAGAGCTCACTGCTCCTCAGGCATTTTAGGTACTGAGGCAGAGGTTAGTGACAAAACTATATACTGTTTTACAAAAGTGTTCTATTAAGCTTGTTGGGAAACATTTTGGGTAAAAACATAGCAGAGAATCTCCTCAGGAGCAATTTTCCAAGCTCAATGCTTTCCCCTGCTATCAGTTCTCCATAACACCCTGCATCTGTCTGTCACAGCTGTGAGGCATTTAATTTCCACTCTGCCACAGGAGGATGCATGTTTTCTCCCATGTGGAAAAGCCAGCAGCAGTTCTTCTGGGCCTTTTAATGTGTTCTTGCATCAGTAATTTGTGGTAGGGAGATGCCACCCCAGAGCCCCACAGTAATTTCTACGCGAACAGGCTGAATACAGATCTTGACTTGTAATAGGGCCAGTAGGAATGGTTTTTGCCTCCTGCCCATGAACATCTTGCTGCAAAAATGCCAGATTAAGCCTGCAAGGAGTCTGACTGATGGCATTAGATTAGGTTTCATGGTCTTGTCTATGAAACAAACAGGAGTAAAAATCTCGATGCCCAGTAGATGGCACCACCTGTATCACTGATTTTTTTGCGGTAAGTGCGAAAGCAGCTCACAGGCAACTTGAGTCTGCAGAGTGAGAGCTTAGTGGTCCTAGAAGCCATCAGCTCTGGCCTTTACTGGTGACTGGCATGAGAGCACAGCAAACCCGAATTAACACAGGGATACCACACCTTCAAAAGAAT
>NW_010186304.1:0-291 GCF_000695765.1 Mesitornis unicolor | reverse complement strand
GAATGAAAGTCCCCTTGTTTTAAAAATAGTTTAGCCATGAAAAATATAACAGCATACAAGGGCAGCTGTCCTCTGTGTACTGCATGAACAGGATTCTGTTCTGTGCTCTCCAGACCCACTCCCTACAGATCAGTTCCTTGCCTGGGGGTATCATGGGCATAGTGATCATGAAATAACGGAGGTTTTGTTTCACAGAGAAGTCAGGACAGGGGTTAGCAGAACTGCTGCCTTGGACTTCTGCGGGGCAGACTTTGGCCTGTTCAGGAGACTGAGTGGCAGAGTTCTTGGGGG
>NW_010186303.1:8956-57383 GCF_000695765.1 Mesitornis unicolor | reverse complement strand
CGAGCGATTCTGTGATTCTGTGATTCTTTCTCCTTCTCAACATCCTGAAAAACATTTATACTTCCCTTGGCCTCTCAGTCTTGTCCCTTCTTTTTTTTTCCCCTTAGTGAAAACAGTTTTTCTTTTCTTCACTACCATCTTGCTTTTCCTATTCATTTCCTAATGGAGCAAGCCAGTGTCCCAATCTCTCTTGCTCTGGCCTCATATCCCTCTGTCCTCATCATCTTATGTTATCCTCCTTCATTTCTGTCTGTGTCCTGGTTTACTGGGATAGAATTTTAGAATCAGTTTTCTATTGAGAAAAGCTACAATTTTGTAAGGACTACAACACTCTATTTCATGGGAACAAGGTGATAAGACTAATTCTTGCATGTGATGCTCAAGATTCCCAGTAGTCTTCAGATAAACAGGTGCAGAGGTTGGGGGGAGAGGAAAACCATGGTAGTTGACCCCAAGCTGAGCCCAGGCTGACCAATTAGCACCCATGCCATAAATAGTGGCCTTCCAGGACCTGAAGAAGGTCTTGTAATAACGCTGAAGAGGGACTGTTTACAAGGGTGTGTAGTGATATGACGAGGGGCAATGGTTTTAAACTAGAGCAGGGTAGATTTGGATTAGACATTAGGAATAAGTTCTTCAATATGAGGGTGGTAGATCACTGGAACAGTTTGCCCAGAGAGGTGGTGGAGGCCCCATCCCTGGAGATATTCAAGGTCAGGCTTGATAGGGCTCTAAGCAACTTGATCTAGCAACATTGACCCTGCTCACTACAGGGGGGTTGGACTTTTAGGTCCTTTAAAGGTCCCTTCCAGCCCAATACATTCTGTGATTCCATAAACACCACATTCACTATGAATTGGTGAGTTTGCTGAGAACAGCCCTTTCCTCCTTCTTCTTGCCTCTTCCGTCGCTGACATCTTGAGATCTTGTCTACCATCCTAATCCTGAGGCCTACTTCCCCACAATAGTTGCTGAGTATAACTCTGTGTATTTTATACTAATACTGCTATTAATATTAGGTTATTTATTATTATTATTTTATTAAGTCTATTTCCATTTCAGCCCACAGATCTCCTTTCCTTCTCCTGACCCCCCCCCTCTGCTGGGGAGGAGCCATCAGGTGATAGAGCAACTGTATAAAACATGACAGTCCGTTCTTCACATTTTGCCCAAAGTGTGTTTGAAAATCTGAAGTTGTTTGTGCTCCTGGCATTCTTCCCACGAATACTCAAACTCGCACTTACCTTCTGTGTTGATCACTGCCTACATTCTAGCACTTGGATCTTCTCTCATGTGTTCAGTCAATTGCTACTTCATCCATTAACAGACTCCGTGAAGTTTCAACTCAAGGACGATCTAGACCGTGAAATCTCCACATCCAGTAATTCTGATTGTTGTGGCAAATCTTAAGATTTTACTCACTGAAGACTTAGCCACCATTACTGTCTTTTCTTACAAGTTCTCAGCTTTAAGGAAATAAGGATTTTTTTTTGTTTGTTTAGCCTCCATGCTTCTGACTTCATACCCTTATAAGCTGTTGTCTGGGTCAATACTGTCAGCTCCCTGAGACTCAGCAGTTAGCTATTTTTCAGCTGTAATCAGCCAAAAGCAAGAAACTCTCTTAACACCATTAGCTGGAATGCTTCAATCCTACTCATGAAAGGAAGTTGTGATTTGAGAAGCTGGGAATATTCCAAAAAACCAGAATCGAGAGCTGTATGCATGTTACCTGAAAGAGACAAAAGTCAGTAAGTGAATAAAAAGCAAAACATTCTAGAATTTTCTACTAACTCAAACATAACATTTTTTAAACAGTGAAAGACAGATTTATTTGAATTGAATAATCTTTCATAAATCAATGAGACAATTTGAGTGTGTTGGACTATGTTTTTTTGGCACAAGGTTTGTTTGTATAAAGATTTTTTTCCTTTCCTTTAAGCTAGTAAATTTAAAGTTCCAGTTTCCACACCATTTTTTTCATGGTAGTTTGATGGCTTTTTAGTTGGAAGCTGAACCTTTGGTTAGATTGTAACGATTAGTGTTTGCCTTAAGGAAGCAAACATGCAATTACTTTTTCATAACAGCAAAATTATTTTGTATACCAATGCCACCTACCCAATTGCCAAATTCCAGAGATCTTATTACCTTATCATTTTTTGGTCATGATAGATACCAAAAGAGCAATGGGTGCACTCCTATAGAGCAATTACTTGGATCAGTTCCATTATTCTAATTCGTTATATGCCCCAATGCCTTAATCTCCTACTTTGTAGTGTCCCCACAACATCCATCTCCTTTGGCAAAGGAGGAGGAAAGAAATCTCTACATACTTACTTCAGATTTTATTTCTTTTTTCAGAGCAGAACCTTTTGGTTTTTTGAGGGCTATTTCATCAACCTGTCTCCTATTTTCTCTTATATGGAAGGTCGTTAATTATCCTCAGTGTCACCTGTTAAATATTGTTAAATATTTTATGTGGATGGATATGCTTTCTTGAAACATAGGACAATTCCTGGTTTTAATCCAAACTGAAAAACAGGAGGATAGAGAACTTCCTTGTTATTTTCAGAACCCTCTTGAAATGTTCTGGATATATTCAACTTTTTATCTTTAGCTAAGCCTAAAATGACCTAAAATGACATTGCTAGCTTTCCTCACCACCCTCTGTATCAGCTTGCCTAACTGTAGTCTGGAAAACTTGTTGACTTTTTGCTTGTAAGGGTAGAAATATTCCTTCCTTCTTCCTCTAAAGAGTTACCCAGCTAAAGACAAATACATGCATAGGATTGTGAAATCCCTCAGAGGAGTAGTATGACTGCAACAAATGTCATGAAGGAAGATGAACAAATTCATGAACTTGTCCATTTCTTCAGGCTCTTTCAGCTCTGTCTCAGGAAGGGATGGTAACATACTGTTTTGTCAGGAAATTACCAGAAGTCATTGTAGGCCATGGGTTAAATCCTCAACTGGGTGCAATTTGTGAGTGCGTTACCTTAAATGAAACTACACCAGTTTATGTAACTGGAAGAATCAGTCCATTATACTCTCTCTCAAACAGCAGCTTCAGAGCACTGGAATGCATTTCAGGCATTTCGCAAATATTATAGGCAAAAGAACAGGAGGTATCAAAGCCATGACATCTGATTTATTTCCTTAATTGCTCTTTTTTGTTTTGTTTTGGTTTGGTTTGGTTTTGGTTTTTGTTTTGTTTGCATGTGGTGGAGTCTTAGCAGTTAGAGGATTAGAGGATTAGTGTCATATTGCTATATTCAGAGGCCTTTAATTGTGCTTCCAGCACGAGATAAGAAGAATGGAAGGGCAGAATGACCAGCAGCTGCAATCAAGGCATGCTACAAAAAGATGCTGCAGATTTTGCTTTTCCTTTACATCTGAAGAGATGACCCATTGTCCACACATGGTAGCTGTAAAGGGATGTAATCACTCATTTGGCTCTAAGCTCAAATGTTCATGCTAGGCTTACTGCACTTCTGCTATATTAAAATGTTGAAAATAGGCATATGGCTAGGAAATGGATTTTAGAAGTATAACATTCCTCCAGGTATTCCACAGCTCCAATGAAGGCCAAAGAGTAGGCACTATTGCAGACAAAAACATGGGCGAGTTGCAAAGTGCTTTGTTCCTTCAGCAGAACATCCAAGAAGCCACGCTCAGTCTGCACAGCTGCCTTCAACCAAGGTGTACATCCTCTGTAATTACCAAATGCTACAAAAGTACAGTCTTATCTCACTGATACCAGAAGGTGCAATTTCAGCTAGCATGATTATAGCCCAGAAAGAAAAGGCCAGATTCAGTCTGCAACAAGTCAGAGGAGTTACTGTCATCAAAATGAATCTGGCTTTAAATATTCAAAGAATTAGATGAAGAGCCAGATAAGATCAAGTGCTTATGGTCCCCATGACAGAGGATGCATATTTCTTGCAGGTACTTATATACACAAGCCGTGGATGCTCAGTCTTTGGCTGCATAGCTACTTGGAAATGTCCCATGCTGTCTGATAAGACCCAGATGGTAGCCAGATGGCTACATGTGACTCTTTGGAAGTGCTGCTGCTGCTGGGGACTGGGAAACTGAAGTAAGCCTACAAATATCTCCCTCTCTTTCCCGTAATTTTTAATAATAGGAGTGGAGATTACCATACTATATCCCCACAGTTAAATAATGACAGATCTTGGGGGCTTTGCATATCGTTTTCCCATTTCAGGAAAACTAAAACCCCTCTGAACCAGAGTCTAGGCATTTTCCAATGATGACTTGTTTACTTACCGGACTTATCCTACATTGTCAAATCTGGGACAGTTTCAAACCTGAAATTGGTAAGAAAATCCATAAATATTACACTGGCTTCAGGAATATAGCAAGCTCTGCTCTGGCTACTCCCTTTCTAAGAGCTCTCCATTTCTTAAGGAGAAAGGTGCACAAACCACCTAGCAGATGACATGCAGGCAAACAACATACAGCCATCCCATTTTTTTAAAATCTTGGCTCTGAAACTAATAACTAACTCTGGAGAGAATTTCTGTATAAAAGCTTATTCCAGCTACAGAGGTGCAAACAGAACTAACTCTTGTGCCATTTATTAGTAACATCACTTCCCAAATCAGAATTACAAAAGACTTGTAACGTTTGTTTTGCAGTACTTTTCCAGGCACGTTATTGTTTATGTAAGAAAGAGAATTTACAGGACGGTGATGATTCACTCCATTATTTTCCAGCCACATTCGAAGACAAGGTGATGATTCAGCTGCTTCTTCCAGTCACGTATCAGGAACTTGTAGTAGAATTGAAGCCAATTTTTTTCATTTCTCAAATTCATTGGCTGCCTATACTCTTCTCTAAGTCATCAGACTCTCCTCTAAACATAACAGAAAAGCCTCTTATTAAACAGAAGGGCTAAAAGATGATTTAGCATAACCTGTAATACCAGACATCTTTCTGTCTCTCTGTTTCAGTTTGCAGTCAATGAAAATATGCTGATGCGAATATTTCGCAATACAAATGGGTCCTGGAGTATTTAAGTGCTGTTAGTCTAATATTGCTCCAATGCCATGAAAAGTTAACATATCCTAGTTTCTACTTGTGTGGAAATACTGTGATTATGCAGGAATTTCTTTTGGGAAGTCCTTCATAAGAATTTATTTGCCTCCAGATGGATTGCATCTTCTTACTGTATTAATATTTCCTGATGTTGGTTAGTGATTTACTGTAAAGTTACTATTTTGCCTTAATTTAGAGACTATTATGCAGTCATCACTTCATGATAAAACAATTAAATACCTTCATAATGATACCTGATATGAATATTGCAACATATCTGAATTTAATGGTACCGAAGCTTCTCAGCATCAAACTCTATTTACTCTATGAGTCATAAATTAAATAATTTTCACTGCTATAGGCAAAGGATGCATTATGTTGATTTGTAGTTAAACACATTAGATACTTATCAGGGACATAACCCAATTAGATAATGCATGTGCATTGACAGGAAGGTGTACGTGTTCGCCTGCTTGAAGGACACATCAGATAGAGAGGCAAAGGGATAACAGAGAGACATCTGTGGTGGGGAATAGATTTAAATGCAAAAATGTATTGAGACTCAGAATGAGAACCAAGACGTTCTTTTTAAATATCATAGCTGTCATTCTGATGAGAGAAGCAGCCCATCACAATTACATTCATTGCAGCTTAAAGCTTTGCTAGGAATTCACCAGGACCTTGTTGAATGCTAATATTTTTCTGATTTGACATTTTGAAACTGTAGATTCTGTTAATGAACTTCTGTCAGAAGGTTCCTTACTTAATCATTACTGTTTTTCATAATGCATGTTTTAATGGTTTTTGCCCCTTCTTGAATATTTATCTCAGAGTGTTTCTCATTGCTGTCAATTCTGAATTTTACTTTTGATTTGGTTTAAACTGTTCAGAGTTACTAAGAATGCAGTAAGATCAATAATCGGGAAGATTCAATGTAGCTTTGAGAAGGCCCTACCGAAGCATTTGTTTCCTGTTTTCATACTGCCATCTTGAGTTTAAGTGTTAAAACTACACCTATTGTATTGCAATCATGCCTTTGCTTTCTTCCATTAAAATACCATCTTGCATGCTTGAAAGTGGGTTTTAAATACTGCCAAATTGAAACACTTGCACTTTATACACAAGGATGTAAATAATTAAAGGTGAACGAGGTCATCTGTGATGACTGTTCGATATTATCACCACATCATGTTGAACAAACAGAAACCTGTAGCAGACAGTAAGATGTTTATTTGCCTTGCCATAGACGTTGGTTAGAAGAAATATTTCCATTTTCAGCAAAACCCAGGAAATATCTGAATTAAGAATGATTGGTTTACTTTTGCAACATGAAGACATTTTTGTCGGTCCCTGAATTCCAGGAATTCGATGAGAGGGTACCAGTTTGTAAGCACTGAACACTTATTTCCCCATATTTTCATATTCTCACATTTCACATAAGAGTCTGTCCGTTTTCTGTCAGTGTCTTCAAGAATTAAGGACCAACCCCACAGTGCCTAGTTTCCATTTTCAGAGTTGGCTCATGATTTAGAGACTAACATGACCTGATCCTCAGAAAGTTTGGAGCCACTTGCTCTCCCATCAAGCTACCTGAAGGGCAGTTAGAGGCTGCTGGCTGAGATGCTGTGCTTACAGGAACTCCTTCAGGACAGCATGATAACGGGCGGGTCATAAATACATGTGTAGCAGGATAAAGCCTTCAATTCTTATTTATCAAAGCCCTATCTGATGCTGTATCGCCTGACATACATGAATCAAGGTCTTGAGAGATTGCCAGCTAGAAAATGTGAATAAGGGCTCTATTCTGTATGGCTACACTGATTTAATAAAGCTTCTTGCCATTCAAAAACAGTATTCCTAAACAGATAGTCCCTTGCAGCAAAAAACCCCAACCCCACCCTCGGACCAGAAAAAGAAATGCAAATCTTTGAAATACATACAAAAGGCTTCACACTGTGTAATTTAGTTATATTAAGAGCAGGAAAGGTTTGTGTGCAAGGAAAAGCTATATTTTAAGATTACAAGGATTAAAAGATTTCATCTGGCAAATTCCCCATTTTTTTCAGTTAAATATAATGACAGCTCTTATAGAATGACTGGAATTTTTGTGGTCATTCTGACTTTGTAATAGAAGAATAGATGAGCAGATATAATTTCTTAGTCTTTCTTCTTCTTTGCTTATGTTCCTGCCTGCCTGCCTGCCTGTTTTACTTGAGATTGTGCTTAAGACAGGCACAAAATTCTAACTAGACTTTACAAATATAATCAGACAGTATTCTTGGCTGAGTGGACAGGAGAGGCAAATCTGTTATATCATTATGGTATTCCTTAGCACCAAAGAGAAAAGAATAGAAGAAAAATAATTTTATTACATATATATATATATACAGCAAGGTGCATTGAAAAAGCTTCCCTAAAGAAGTTAACAGGCATGGTTGTACAAACATGTGATGCCAGGTTCAGAGGGATGGGTCAAACTTAGGCACATTTCATTGTACCTTAGAATCTATGGTACATCTTGAAATGCATCTTGTCGTTAATCCCTTATTTTCAAATTGATTGTGTATTTTTTTAATTTAATGCAATTTTTTTCCTCATTAAATGCTTATTTAAAAGCAAACCTATTTTCTCAAATGTATATGTTTGCACAAGTGGCCTTACATCTGTCAGGAATTGGTCAAATAGTTGACAGTAACTTTTCACAGAATCACAGAACGTTAGGGATTGGAAGGGACCTCAAAAGATCATCTAGTCCAATCCCCCTGCCGGAGCAGGAACACCTAGATGAGGTTACACAGGAAGGCGTCCAGGCGGGTTTTGAATGTCTCCAGAGAAGGAGACTCCACAGCCTCTCTGGGCAGCCTGTTCCAGTGCTCTGTCACCCTCACTGAGAAGAAGTTTCTTCTCAAACTTCTTACTTTTGGGAAGTAAGTGTTTATGTTTGTCTTTGAAGCACATTGCATCTGGAATCTGTTCTTCTTTTCAGTTGAAAGGTGATTTGTTTGAAAGAGTAAACACTGCTACTCAGAACATGGCATGGTCTGAAAGGCCTCATGTCTGTTCTTGGCCATATTTTGAACTGGACACAGATGGACACAGTTGTCAGAAAGCCAATACTTTTCATGTAGCTTGGCAGAAATTAGGAAGGTAGGAGGTGAACCAATGCCGGAGAAGTGTGCGCTATCACAAAACCCATTTGATTCATTTAGTCTTACTTTTATCCTCTAAACTGGCAAAATAAGTGGCTTGTCCAGTTTTTAATATCATAATAATTATAGCATTGAATACAAATGAATATGATAATATCATAATGATTATGCAACTGTCATTAATTCCCTCAGTTAACAATAACCACACCTAAAGAAACAACTTTTTATGTAACTCTTTTGTTTAACTATGAAAATTACTCTTAAGCTTTAAAAAATTATGTATTTAGGACTACATAGAAGAGATCTCACATTCCATTTAGGCACCTAGATCAAATGAATGTTTCCAAGAACCACTGCTTGCTGAACAACTATAAATATCTGGTCACCTTTTTTAAGGTTTACATAATGTGAACCATTAAACACTCAGAACATTTAAAAACTAGTCTGTATTTGCACAGGTTATAACCCTCTTTTTTAATTCATCCTTTGCTCCTGACAATTACCGTCTTATTGCTTATCTGAGATCTTTATCCACCTTTTTGACATTTAGATTATAAGTTTTGGGGGCAGGAATAATCTTTTTGTTTTGTCTTTATTCAGTTCCTAACACAAAGCAGGTCAAATGTGCTTCTGCAATATACTTAAGTATACAACTAAGAAAAGAAATATTTCTCAGTTCACCTAAGATAAAACCAAAGGAAAAAAAATCCTTCATATATTAAAATAGTTACATCAAGAATATTTAAGAAACTGTCATCACAATTTCAGACAGACTTTATGTTGCAACTCCAGCAGTGATATGTTAAAAAGCGCGAACTCAAACACTGATAGTGCCCCATTATAGGCACCCACTTTGAGAAAAACAAAGCTATGACAGAGTCCAAAGAGAAATGGGATCATAATATTTAGAAACTGAATGTGAAGGAATCAAGTAGAGTTAAATCTAAGGAAGAAAAATTTAATGGAATACATACAATAATAATCTTCCACTGTGTAAACCAGTTTTTAGTACAGAAGATGACAGGAAAAACAAGAAATTAATTTTTGTTGTACTGAAGTTGGCACAACTAATTGGGGTGATAAAGCACTGGAGCCTAAGAATGCTACGAAATCTCCACTGGAGTGACTCAGACAAACTATCCAGATAGCTGGCATGTGTTTGACCCTCCTCAGTTCAGCATCTGGCCAAAAGGATCCCTTCAACCCCTTACCCTTTTGTAACTCTGTGATGCCTACATGAGGACATACTCCCAGTCATTTTTTGACCATTTGATCTACTATTCAGCAGTTTAAATTCGCATGAAAGGATAAGTTGTACATATACAAGGAAGTATAGCACCTCAGAGGGAAGGGAGGAGATGCAATTCAAGAAGAAGCTTAGAGATGTAAGTCAATTTAAGTCAATCATTTAAGTCAATATAGATTGTCATGCTTTGAGGCTGCATTAATACTTTACTTATAACAAGAATTTGATATAGATAATAGGTAAATGAGCAAAACCAAGAATGTATGAAAGTATCTTTCTAATTAGAATATGTGCAAATCAAATCTAAAATTTCCTGTGAAGCTAGTTTAATTACAAGTACTTTACTTTTTTCCAAATATTCTGAGAAATAAACTCACTGGCATATTTGCTGAAAGAGCAACGGTTGTGGAATATGTAATAGGTCAGAAGCAGTTAAACACAAACACTCTCTTATAATGATGTCTCACCCGATGTTGAAAGCACATTTCATTTTTATATCTTTGGTAAACTCAGCAACACCATTCCGATTTTGAAAAGGCTGCAGGGCTTGGCACACTCCTGTAGTGTGGCGCAGAGACCACACGATGGTGGTGTTGTGCAGCCCTGAGAAGCTGCGGCAGCGCTCACTGTGCAGCCAGGACAGTCAGTGCGGACACAACCTCAAGACTCTGCCAGCTCACGGCTAGTGTCGCCCACTAACTGATACATTGACCAGCCTACGTGCTGCAGACTCCCTCGGAACCAGAAATAATTTAGGTTCCGTTTGAAGTAATTTAAACAAATTCATACCTTGCATAAAGTACCTCTGAGATATCTTCCAACTTTCTGAAGTGAACTGCATTGTTCAGACTTCACACAAAAGAGTTGAAGCTAAAAAGCAGCTATGGGGTCATCCTGCTACTGACCTCTTTTCATGTTGCCAAAGGTTTATGATCTTCTTCCCGTAGTCTAACTTCTTTCTTCCTCTAGCTGATACTCATTTAAGTGTTGGACAGGTCACAGCAGGGATGAGGAGAGCAACCTGGCAGAATAAGAAGCCCTTGCAGTCTTAACAGTAATGTCCAAGTGGGATAAATCAGCCAGGCCTAAACATGCTATTGCAGCTAAGGTATATAAGATAAGGTGAGTTAGCTAGTTTAAAATGAGCTTTGCTTCTTTCCTTTTACACTGGGGCACTGACGTACCCTCAGCCTGTTGTGCCCCTGTGACAATATCACCTCGGTTTTTCACGGTGGGTAGATGGCTGTAATGCTGTTTTAAGGTGACCCTGGACATTGCATGAACAGCTGTGCACAGACTGTCGTTGAGAGCAGGAGATGTCACTCATGCAATCCCAGGCAGTTGGACATGGCTTCAAATTAGGACAACTGGCTGGGTCCTGGTTGTTTCATGTATCACAGTGCTCAAAAATACACAGTTCCTGAGAGCTGCACTTTCTGCAAAGTCTCACCTGAAATTGCTTCATCTCTGTCTCTCTTGTGGCAGCTGACAAGATCCATCACCTTTCTAAGTCACCCCCACCCTCCCATGGTATTTTGACACTGGGTGATGGAAAAGGTGAGGAAAGATTTAAAGTGGAACACAGAGGTACCCAAATAGCACCCTGGTCCTTGTGTTGTAAGCACAGTCTGATTTGCTTTACCAATTGTTCAGTTGCCTTCATGTTCCCCCTAACCAGAGCTGGAGACCTGAACAGGTCTGATTACCCTCTTTTACATTTAATATCTAATTGATAATGAGGCCTAGACTGAGACTGCAAGACTAAAGCTTAATCCAGATAAAATTGAGATAATGTGAAATTGTGACAAGCCACTGGAAAATCTGGAAAGAATTTCTATTATAATATGTGACTGCAATGTGTTAGTAGGATTTGCAGTCTGGAATATTGTTAGGTGCTTGGCTATTCTTAGACAGCCTTATGGCAAAAGTTCATCTGAAGGCTCCTTTCTAACTTCATGGGTACTTTCGGAATAACTTTTGCTCTATAACACATTATACTTAAAGTAAACCTAAGAAATACTGTTTGGTCAGAAAGTCTGTGATTTACTAAACTGGATCCTTTGTTTGAGGAAGCATTTAAATTGCCTTAAATGTTTTTCCATACCAAAAGCTGCAATTGTGAGGTAGAGATAGCACCAGATTTGTTTGTGGGTCAGACTTTTAACCTCTTTCTGCCCCAGCCAAACACAGAGTTTATACGCCCCATCGGTTTTAATCTACAAATCCTACAGTCACGTGTGTTGTGTAGTAGGTCTGTATTGTAAAGCACAACTCTTGCGAATGGTATGGTTTACACTTTCAATCTTAAACTGCAGCCAGTCAAATTTTCACACATTGTCGAAAGAAGCCAACACAATGGAAATAAATTCCCAGCAGCAACACCCTACATCGCTACCAGGGCCTTTCCTGCTATAAGCACCAATAAACTTCCATAGTAGATCCTTGAATCCACTGGAGTCCAACATTTGATTCTAGCAGCAGCCATTAGGAGATATTTCAAGGCATTAATGAGCCCTTAGTCTGTGTGAATTACTGCAGAGAAAGAAAGTAAACTTCCAGCCCAAATTCTTTTAGAGAGTTTCCCTCAGAGAATGTTTTATTCTCCACAGGGCAGTCAGGGAACCACACAATCAAACCAAAAACCACAGCACTAGGAGAGCAATCAGAAAGGGAACACACTCTTTTATCATCTACCCCCAAACTGGCCAGACATACCAGCTGGAACCTATTAGCCCTCTACTACTTGAATGCTGTTATCCCCTATGCTGCCCAGAGAGGAAGACTTTTTTAATTCTTAAGGTTTTTTTTAAGTCATAAAACTTTCCAGCTTTTCCACTATTCTGATATCTGATTGTGATAAAAAATACTTCTTAGTCTAAATCTAATGAGCATTTTATGCTTATTTCTCCTAATTTACTTTCTTTCTGTTCACATCACTAAACTTCTCTTTTTTTCAGGCTTCACTTCTTCCCACCTGGCTCCCTCTCTACCTTTTCTGCACAACCCTCCTTTATACTAATGCCTTGGAAAGAAGACAGAAAATAAGTAATTAATAATAAAAAAAATCCACAGATCAGTTATGTAAGTGCTGAGTTTAACAGTTACTTGTAAGGAATTGGTAATATGTTCTACAAAGATTTATATTTGTATACAAATATTTACACCATCAACCACATGGGTGATTTTGCCAATTGCTAGGAAAAAAACCCACAAGCTAAAGCACAATTTTTATTTAATTTAACATAGTAATGTATAGAATCTTTACTTACTGTATACTTCAAAATAATATACTTTGGATTTTTAAAAAGAACCTGAAAAAAATGTAAAGCATTCTCTATTTATTGACACAGTTTCTGTTCATTATCTAGCTATATAAATACAGCGAAATGTAAGTATACAAGTACAGAGACAGGAATGCTTCTGTCCTTATGCTATAAAATTTCTTGGTTTTTCTCCACTGCTATAAAATAGACTGAAAGTCTTGTGACAATAAATTTACGAAAGTATGAATATTATCTAATAATTACAATAAATGTACTTTAAGATCATAATAATCAAATACAAAAACCACAGTCATCAAGATGATGTAATAAATAGAAGGGATTTTTTCATGCCATTGCCTCTGGTTTACCCTCTACTTGGGCTCCTCAGCAGATTCCTCCAGGTCTCTTTTGCTTTCTGCTGTATTGGATTTTTCTGCTTTGCCCACATCTCAAGGTGAAAAGTAGTTTCAAGAAAATGGAATGTCTTGCTGCTGCAAACTCTCATCTGCAGAAAGAGAAATCCCTGTGAATTACACTGCTAGGAAACTTGAGCTGTTATCAGCGCTACTATTTCATTCCCCCAGATGTACAACTTGCTGGTGGCTGTTTCCTCCAGCTACTGACTGAAGACTGCCCTTGCTGGACACTTGCCAGGCATGAGGAGGAACACATTTACTATTCTTCTAACTGTACTGATGGGTTTAAATTTGGCCAAGAAACAGCTATTTATGCTACCTGCAATGTTTTACTGATTAAATAAAGCTACTTTAAATGTGCTGGCAGATGTGGTGAGCTAATCAACCAAATGATATCCTGACAGGCTTGCAGCCTTTTCTTCAATCAGCAGTTAGCCACCTGCTTTTGGGTGGCAGGCTTCTTAGCAGAGTGAACAGCAGTTTCCTCTATTCCTAGTCTCACCTAACTTTTAACCACCTTACAGCAACCATTTCCTTGGTTTCCTTACATCTTCCATGTGCTGTACCTGGAGTGTGCACTGCTCCTTACAGCCCCTGTGCTGTGGTTGTGCAGGGAGAGTGAAGAGTGAAGCTGTGTCCTCCAACAAGATAGGCTGCTGCTCTGTCATCCAGCAACTCCACCTGCTCTACTACACCACAGGGTAGCAGCCATCTTGTTGGGGGACACAGTTTCACTCTCCCCACAAAACAGAGGTGGCAACAGCTGACTTTGCTCACAGCAGTCTCTGGAGCAGAGTAAAAAAGAATGCACAGAGAGGAAAGGGAAAACCTGGGAGATGGCTGTCATTTTGTGTAAAGGGCTATATACATGATAGAGGCGTTTTAGCCAGGTGAGAAATGCAACCAGGTCATGAAAGCTGCAACACATTCCCTTATGGTATCAGCCTCTGTGAGAAGTGTCTGTTGTTACTGCTTCTTAAATGCTTTACTAGGCAGTTGGCTTAATAAGATGTGAATTAAAGTAGTGGTAAGATAAGTTTTCCTTTTCTGTAGACTTCCAGTCAGGAAATTGTAATGTCTTTAATGAGAACCCTCTCACAGCAACTTTATCTTTGTTACAATACATTGGTTCATTGTTATGTACCTGACAGGAGACTGTGCTTTAAATCAGCCTGAAAAATCAAAGCTTAAGCATATGTGGTGACCCAGTTGCTGAAGGGACAACTCAGCTCCAAGTATGAGCCCTGCCAGGGCTGTACCTCCCTTTCCAAAGGCTGTTTAAGGTGAAGCTTTAGGCCTCCTTTTGAAACACAAAAAGATAGATTTCAAAAAGTGTTTAGAGATGATTTCATTTTATTATAAAAATAAAAAAAAGTCTAATGTTCCTTCAAGAAAGGTTTATCACAGATTTCAAGAGAAAGTAGAAGTGGTGCTGTGGTAAGGCATGGGGTGTCATTTCCATGTACCTGAGTTTTGTCAGCCAGAACTGCAGTTGGAGGTAGATCTGGCATCCAATCAAAAACCATGAAATCCAATGCTCCATATTGAAAAGCCTGGAGAAGCAACATTTTCTTTTTATGTCTGCAGCAGCTGGGTATTTTTACACAAATTACCCTGGCATATATAAAAAAGGACTGAATGTATACAAACAGCACATATCTATTGCAGGCACACCAGACCTTCTGAGTGTGCAGGTTGTCTCAGCACCATGAACACAGAGGCTCTGACTGGACTGGCTCATTGCTGACTCATGTCAGGAACAAATTCTGCATCCACTTCTCAGCAAACATGGATGAGATTTCTTTATGCTATAGGGAGATTTCAGTGGGCTCTCCAGATCTTCTGGGTAGGTACAAACCAATACCTGCCTAGTGTTATGGACTATTATTTGCTGTCATATATTTCATCCTGCCTCAATAAATGGCTTCCTCTGTGAGGCTTTCATAGGCTGGAGATTTACTGATAGCAAAGATCTGGAAATGAGAACACTGTTATGTTGTTGCTAGTTGGGGGCATGAATATTTTTATTGTGTGAGCACCAATAGTTTTAACTTACAGCAGAGACTTCCACAGCCCTAGATAAAGACTAGGACAAAAACAAAATATAAGGCTTTGCATTACAATGGCCCAGTCTTACAGTGCTTAGTTATGTATGCCTGAGCATTTGCTTTCTCAGGTTTATTGAGCTCTGTGAAGTGGTATTGCTGCTGCTGTTTGAAACTGAGCTTCACCTGTGTCCATCAACAGAGTTAGATGACAGCTGAACTGTGCTGTGGCCCTGTCTTGCCTCTTTGGCAGCATTCTGTAGTCCACAAGAGCTTCCTGGGTAAGAAATTATATGAGCTAAATAATTCAGGAAATACCTGGATATTTGATTTCCTTTCACTTTATGCAGAAAACCAGTTGTACCACGAGGCTCACTCCAGTAATGATAGCTGCAGTACAACATATAAGATACTGAACCCAGGAAAAAACCTGAATAGGTTTTTGCTGTTTTAATTGCTGTAATTGTCTGGCTGTAGAGTCAGAGATCTTGTGCTGCCCCACAGGAACCTCTCTCTGGAAACACGGGTGGCTGGCCAAAGGCAGCCTCAATTAATATCGCTTTACATTGTTCTAAGGGTGTTCAAATAAGGAGTTAGTGCAAAGTATTCATACCAAAACTTGAATTCTGCCAGCTTCCCTGTGTAAACAAGTCCTGAGATTGTTCTATATAAAGCTCAAAGAATAGGTCATCAAAAATAAAAACAATTAATATTGTTTGACTTCTCTCATCTAGTTAAATTGTAAGTAGATAAAATTACCCTGGTCTGTAATGTCAGCTACAAAAAGCCAAAGCCAAACAGAAAAGCACAAAAAGAAAAGTATTTTTAAATACTGCGTTTTTAAAAGTTGAGTCAACAGGAAGGACATACAAATAGTTCACATGTCTTGTAAAACAAAAAGCCAAAAATGAGGTAAGTAAACTCCCTGTGCTCTGTTACCAACCCAAATTAGGGGCACAAAATGAAATACTGTTGTGTGACCAGAGTGGTGGCAAGTGTTTCTTGTTTCTTCCTTCTAGGGATAAAGACGAGTATTACGCAGGATGGACTACATAAAATCTCTCAGAAGTTTAGTTCTGGTAATTAACTAATACTGCTGTTTCCATGACTGACATGAGTATTTCTTCCTTCTAATGGAAGCTTCTCAGCTCCTATTCCACTCACATGAAACTGGGGCTACTTTATATTTTTGGGTTGACCTACAAGATGCTTGGCATAAACCAGCTGTTAGATGCCTATACATCTGCCTGAAATTAGGTACTCTCTGGGAGCTTTATATGATCACTTCTTTTGGCTAGCGGATTCAAAAGCCATCCTTACCTCGGTAGAGAAGGGTTGAGTCAGAGAACAGGGCTATAACTTGGCATACTTTTATGATAAGTTTCCAGAAAGAGCCTGCTGAAACAAACCTGTTCACAGCTGCACAAATTACCCCACCATTCTCAGCAATTATATGCATTCAAGTACTTGAAATCTTTAAGTGAACAGCACTGCAAAGGAAGTACAGTTATCCCAGCTGAGGGACTGAGGCAGAAAGACACAAACTGCCTTTATTAGTACAACCATCAGTAAAGTCAGAACTGCTTACAGATTAGCCACTAGACTACCACGCCTCACTGCGCTACATTGACTGTACTATCAAGATGTGGATTTTGTGCAAATCTGCTGTCAAATTTTTCATCTTCATGGGAGGATTAAGTAATGGACTAATAGCGGGGTGGAGAATAATAGGATCAGAATAGGGAAAAGACAATCCTTTTCTCCACTGTTGTAATGCAAGAGTGCAGCTGTAATCTCTCACTTTATCTTATTTTATGCTATATTCCCTCATATTCCTTTTCCTACTCAACTGGTGCAGTGATTTTTCCTTTCTGCTAAACCACAATCCATTTTTTGCTCATCCTCCTTTTTCCTTATCAATTCATCTTGTCTTTTTCCAGGATATGTTTCCAGAAGATCCCCATATGGGGTCTTCACCATTTGACTCACGCCTTTTTAACACAGCAGTTGTCTTCTTTCAATATTAGTTTCCACAACTCTGAGTCAGAAAAAGCTCCCTGGAATGTTCTGTGTAATATAATAGAAATACAAATGACAAAATCAAAATTCAATTGAAAACATTCGGTGATAAAAATGTTGTGCTACTTTGTAAGATTACCATCTATTATGAATTTTATACATATCAAAACACTTCTTTGTGAAATTGAAAGACATTACCAACACTTATTTCTCTGCAACAGGATTGTCTGGCAAAATCCTTCCTATGGCTTAATTTCTTATTGTTAATGCTGAAAGAAGACTATATAAGACTATTGCAAATCTACAGTGGGAACACAGTCAAAGAAAGCAGTTTAACTGCCTGTTTCACAGATGTGGGGATTTCACCAATGACAGACTTATGAAGAACCAGTCTAAGGAAATAACAGCACTTAGAAACCTTGAAATCTAATGTTCTCACACTTACAGCAGCAAATGAAAGAAACAAAGGGCATCTCTGGGACAGATAATCAAGTATCTCAAGATCAGATTGAGTTTAATGCTCCAAAGGCTTTGGATCTTGGAAGTATGAAACAACTGTGAAAACAGATTGGTCTGAACCTCTTTTCCTGTATGCCAGTTTAATTCCGTTGAGTGTGATGAGGTTATTCCAGATTTGCACTAATATAAGACTAGAACATGACTGATCACTTCGTATCCTGCAGCTGGTTGGAAAATACCCAGTCTTATAAAACCTTCCTGGCAACAACCACCTCTTTTTCTTTTTTTTATTTTTTTGTTCTTTGGTATTCTGTTATGCAATTTGAAAATACAGTGATTCAGCCTGAAAAGACCTGATTAGGAGTGTCTGTATCTCATATGAATGAGAGAGGAGTAGGTAGAAACTTGAAAATGCTGACATCAGTAAAGTGTTGGTTAACTTCAATCTGTTCTAAGCCTTCACAATAGAAATAACTTCAATATACAAGAAAAATGCACCTCCTTAGGAGATGCATCAGTTTGCTAGTAAAGGCTAGCCAAATCTGGATTTTGGTAAAGCCATACTGGGTGTTACAGTGTGGGGTTTTTAGAGACTGCCCAAGGTAATGATCCCTACAGGTAATCTAACCAAGAGCCATGTTTTGCCACCAGGTAATACAGTCTCCTCTTCCTGCAATGCTCTGGCAGCATCAGAGTTCCTGACTGACCTCCCCCTTCCAGCCACCTCGGTCTCCTTGGTCTATCCCAGATGGCTGTGTTTCTGCTGTGGAGAGGAAGGTGTCTGTGCCACAAAGCTGGAGAGAGTCCCTTGTCTCATAGCAGTACCCGGGCTTTCCTCTTCTGGTCTTTCATCCACAGCCACAGTCAAACCCGCGCAGCGGGCAATTAACAGAGCAGAGGAAGAGCATGGCCACTTGGGCAGCATTCATTGCTTGCTCTCCTTTAGGGAAACAGCAGTGGGCTTGATGGGAATAGCTCATCTGCTGGATTTTAAATGAGAGCTGTGAGCTGAATGTCATTACTTTTGTAAGGCAGTGTGTTTGATATTTAATGAGAGAAACCATATAATTCAGTTATTTTTATTATTAATTTAAAAAATATAGTTGGGGGCAGTGCTAGTGATACTGGTTTATTGCTTTTTATTAAATAGTTTATTAGGATGCTGAATCCAAGACAATGTCAACTCCGTATGTAAGAGTTTTAGATTCAATTCCTCCTTCTTTCTGAGAGGATCTGAACCTGATTTTTAAAAAATTCTCAGTTCTATATAACCAAAATAGCAGAGTACAGAAGTAAAAGAGATTGGATGGGACAAATAAGAATATGCTTATTATCCCTTGAATTAAAAGTATTCCACTTCGAATACAGTCATACATTGGCCGGGGAGAGAGCATGACTCTGTAGCTCACTGCTGAGACCGACTCCCAAAAGGATCAACAAACGTGTGTGTTTTGCATTATATGTTCTTTGGAGAGGTCTGCTGTTGGACAGATGAGTATTTTGGATACTAAACTACAAAGTGGTATTTCTTTCTAGTCTTTTCCTTCCTTATATTAACTATTCTATGTGAAGTGTAGTTCAGCCTGCACAAGAGGCTCAGAGTGCTCCCTGTAGAATAATCCACGCCGCAGTCTGCCTTTGCCTGGGGAGGATGATGCAGGTTTGAGTCCCTTTGCTATCCAGCTTGAGTGCTCCAACTATTGATTGAATGATTCAGTAGGAGAGCACAGCAGAAGCTCTGCCTCATCTGGCTGTACTTTGGGCAGGCCGGAATCTGATCTGTGCAGCTAGAGAATGCCTGTTTGGTCAGAGAGAGCTGAAAAATGGCAGGGACCCTGTGCTCATGGATCCTGAGGGAATTACCTCGTTACTGGCTTCTATGTTATGGCCTGGATCTGGGAATGCTTGCAAGCTGATTTAGTTTATGGGACTTCACTGGTGGGAATTAAGTATCTGCAAGTGGTTAGGCATTTCCAGGATTAGGCAAAAAAACCCCTGATCATGTGGTTGAAGATTTTTATGTTTAAAATAGGTCTTTTTGCAGATAGCTGGACATCTAAAAGGGCCTTTGGATCTAGGCATGAGCACCTGATTCTACAAACCTTTCTTAGCCTAATGGGTTTTAATGAAATTTAGAGTGTTTACAGGATTGAGGCCTCCTTCCATAAAGTATCACATTTTTATATTTTCCTATGGTTTGAAACTACTTTTTAATACTGAAAGTGTTGCAGTTGTGTAACAATTCATATGCCTTACACTAAAGAGTTGGCTGTGACAAACACTGATTGAAATTATCTTTTTTTTTTGGGACAAAGCAGCTTATTTGAAGCATTTTTCTGTATAATACTCTGTACAAAGGTCTGAATATCTCATTATGACTGACTTTAAGAAGTTCTGTATTTGTTTCCATTGGACATGAGAAGTGATATACAAATGTTTAAATCTGTCAGATTTTTCAAAACTCAAACTGTGTCCCTAGTTGAATATGTACCCTTTCCTAGTATGACTGCATGCTTTTTAAAAAAGTGTGCACCTTTGAAATACATAACTAATTTTATTTTTCTTTTTCCCAAGGTCACAAATAAGAATAACGGTTTTCATAATTGCAAGCAGTAAAACAAGGTTTGTATGCCAGCGCATTAATAGTGTTTACAAATATACATTTATTACATAGATTTTCAAAGCCTTTTTTTTCTCTGTAGGAGCTATTTCTGTCTCCACAGGAACACTTTCTTGCTACACAGCATTTACTACTAACACTGCAAAAACAATTATTCCGCAAAATATAAGAAGTAAATAAACAAATACAACTACTATAATAAAATGGTACTGCTCAAAAATCTAAGCCCCATTGGAAGTGGCTAATGAAAGCATTCATCCTACAGCAAATGACTTAAATATTAGTTGCAGCTGCTCAGCTTTTCAGCGTGTCTCTCTCGGCCTGATGTGTCCTTTAAGAGGCAACGGCACATATTGCTGCACGTGTTCAGTTGCTCTACCTTTGTGCTGCAGTTCTTTACTCTGGAAAATGTCCTCCTTGGTACACAAAAGCAGCTGCTGAAGAAACCGCTTCAGACCGAGGGTGAGGGAACTGATGGCAGCACCGCTAAGCAAATGCCAGTAGAGACTGAGTGAGCAAGACGGTGCAGAGACACCAAAGGAGCTTCTGTGAGAAACAAAAAAATCAGCATTATTGCCTGTCATCAGAATTCCAGGTGAGACTGAAAAGCCACGAGAGACTTTCTGGCTGTAGATCTATGGACCTGTGTTAAGTTTGACCGGAAGGGGTTCACCTTAGATTATGAAATAGAATAATTTGGAGAAATCATACCAGCGACTTTTTCTTTTTGCTTTGCCTCACCAGTGATGATGATGATGATTTTTTGTAATAGCAACAAAATAATTCCGGAGGGAATTATCTGTACCTTTTGGAAGTTTCATGGCGCATTGTTAAGTCAATTAATTAAAAATTCCAGTGCACAGAGACTTCAGAAATGTCTGTAGCTGGCTAAGATATACATGCAATACCTCAGTGCTTCTTGAAAGTGATGGCGGAAAGCCAAGCAGGCAAAAACTGTTGCTTGCTACTTAATTTACAGACTTATATTTAAATATATTTTATTCTAATCATTTGTAGTGAGAGATTTACCCTGAAAGAGCCCCAAAAGCTTCATGTGAAACATGCAGAGTTATTTTTGTTAGTGCTCAGGCTTTATTTCAGGCGGGGTTTTTTTGCATTGCTCTTGCTATGCAGCGATCTGTAAATGGAACCTACTCTGATACAGTTTGAAAAGTGCATTTTGTACTTGGCTCTCCCTTTGATCGAATTAATCTGGGCTTTTTTGTAGTTCTAAATGAGGCCTATGGGCTGACAATGTAGCTGTTTAAAGGGGATTTTAGGGGATAATAGCCAATGCAAATAGTGCCATGAGAATGGCAACTTGCTTTTGCACTTTCAATCACATAATAACAGCAAAGAAAGCTTTTAAAATGAATTGAAATTTTGTGGCATGCCATCTGGGATTATTTGGGGAAACAGTTCTGAATACTATGGTTGTGTAAAAGAATGGTACTATGGGGCACTCTTAAGCTGACATGTTTCAGATGGCACCCTTATGCTAACTGCTGCAAAGTTGGCTAGCATTTTTTTATTATTTTCTTTCTCCTGGATTATCTGCAAAAAATTCTCTTTGCTGGTATTTGGGCCTGAAAAACTTTTCTATTGTTAAAGAATTCAATTCAAACCCCTTGCAGCTGCTGATCCTTTTATTGTTCCAAACGTTATGTATACGCGTCTCACATGAATGTAGGCAAGCCTTTTAGTGCCTTAATAGGTGTCTGTATAAAGGTCATTTATTCTGCAGTACTTGTTTTAACAAAAGTTTATACACAAACAACAACTACAGCTAAAACATTCACATTAATCAATGCTCCTTGCAGTGTAAAATGCAGGGAGAAAAAGCCTAACTGGAGAAAGTATGGCCAAACATGAGAACTCTTTCTGTGCTTAACTGTGAAGCAGCACACATTTTAGACTCCATCGTCAAAAGCTGAATGAAAAATCGTTTCAAAGCTGTCCTGACCAAGGATTGATGATTCCAGGCTCTTCAGGACAAGCGCGGTTTTGATGAGGTCACTGAAAGGTTTAATACACAGAAATCGGTGGAAATGTGGAAAAAAATATATATCTGAATTCTCCTTTCCAATTAGTTTTGGAACTGAGCTTTAGGCTAGCTAGCACCTTGACATTTCAGTTGACATAGCTGCCTTCTTTTCTTTTCCCTTTCCTTTTGTCTTAGCTCCAACTGGCTGCCCTTATAAACACTCCTTGAGGAATTAGGGTGCATGTCAGATATCTTAGATGAGAAGAACACAGCACACTTCTCTGGCACGCAAGATTTTTCTTTTTATAGAAGTATTAAAATACCATCTGTAAGCTTTAGGAATGTAGGTCATGTCCATGGAGAGTTTAAATTTGAGGTTCTGACAGATGTTGGGTGGTGAATTAAAAATTTGGCTCCAAGTCTGTAAATCTAACTTGGTTCCATTGACTTCCCTGGAGTTAGTTCTGCTGACACACAGGTAATGAGATCAGATTCTGACTACCTAAGTACTCAATTGAGCTCAGCAGAATATAAATCCATCAGTGATATGAGGGATGAGGCTTGTCAGGAAAATAATGTGTGAGCTACAGTGGGGACACATGAAGAGCAGGGCCAAAGAAGCTCAACTACTTGATCTCTGATAGAAGAAAGTGTAGCGCAAGCTGTGCTTCCTTGTTTGCTGCTTAGTATTTTCTATCATTCTTTACAATAACACATCCTGCTCTGATCTCTAAATGTGTGATTTTTAAACATACAACAATGAAGCTATTACTGCTGCTGCTAGGAGCACTACTATACACTGCTCCACCAGCCTGTGTGAAGTTGTATACATGGATCACAATCGCTCTGTAAAAAATTCAAACCTCTAAAAAATTGAATTGTTACAGCAGAGGTCTGAGGAAAAATTAATGTGTATTCCACTGTGTTGGTCATCTGGTCAACAGCCATGGGCTCTGCCAGATAGGTGAGGGTTGCAGGGGGAATACCCTCCCTCTCCAGTCTCAGATTCTCAGCACAGCCTGGTTGCCCAAAAATGCTACCTGTGAGCCAGGGGCAGGCTGCCTGCGGCTGTCTCATGCAGAACCTCACGGAGCACCCTCACTTCACTGCAGCCGTATGTGAACAGGGGGAAAGTGCAGTGTTTGGAAAGTGCTATGTGCCTCACAGCTGACGCTGCTGATCTCATGGGCAGCCACATACTGCTGTAGCTGTAGCTTCCAGGTTGTCTTCAAAAGCAGCCACATGTATTATGTACTGTAATAATCCCATTTGGCAACAGCGTAGACACAGCTCACTCTGGCCAGGTCCTCATCCAAGTGAAATAACTGCAATTTTGCCAGAGATGATAAGGTGCCAATGCACTTGACTAGTGAGACGACCAGTCAAAATCTCAAATCAGAAAAAATCCTTGTTTTGGCAGGTAAATCCCATTGCTATAAATATTCTAAAAATGTAATAACAACAGTATAGTGATGCTGTAAGAGAGAGATGGAGTAGCCATGGTGTGGCGCTGCAGAATGCACAAGAATAGCAGGAGGGAATGGGGAGTGCCGTTACCAGAAATGGAGGGAAAAGGTATCCTCCTTCCGGTAAATCTAGCTTTACTGAGACTAATAAAACATTAGAGAGTAATAATAATAACAATCATAAAAAGACCAGAACATGCTGCCAATCATGTTTCCTATATGAGAAATAGAATTTCTCAGTTTCTGTTGAGCTTGCTCCAGCTTGAGAGGTACGATCCAGTAGCCAGTGTCTGTTGGCGAAGCAAGATATCACTAATTCCCTGCCTGGTGGTGCTTTGCTGCACTGAAAAGCAGTGGCTCCTGGGCAGCATACCTGCTGCTGCATGCAGGAACTCTGAAAGCAGCACCTGACACCAGGTGAAGACATTTTGGATGAGCCTGTTTTGCCCCAGAACATGGGATATGGCTGGGGCTTCTATAGGAAAGAGGCTGTTAGGGCAGTTTGTGCCACATCACTTGACTTTTATCAAACTATGCATGTAGATACAGAAACTCAAAGCAAAAGATAAACTTCTCAAGATGTTCAAAAGAGATGAAGTCGCCGAGTATTTCCGATGTTGCTAAAGGATTTTACATACTACTGTTACTTAAATTGGGGTATATTTAGTTTAAAACTAGAAGAGCATCAGTGTATATCACACCAAGGGGAAGACGTTTACAGAGAACAAGAAACACGCATTATCAAGAAGCAGAACCCCTTCCTTCAGCCAGCATTCTGGCTATTGGGCAGCAGGGGAGGGGTAAGGGAGCTGCTGCCGTGCTGCTGAAATGTCTTACTGCTGCCACTGAGGGAGCAAGTGCGATGTCTGGAAACAAATGGACCCACCAGCCATGGTCCACCTGCGAGTCTGGACTCTGGAGACCTTACCCTCCCTGGTCCTCCCTGTTCTCACCCCTGGCTCATGAGATGAAACTATTCCAATTCTAATGAAAATGACTGGTCGTCCTATCAATTTTGTGTCTCATGCAGAAGATCAGAAGCTGCCCACACGCTGTTGGAGTTATCTTACTGTAAAAGGAGGCTAGGCTCTGCCTGTTTTTATTTAAATTTAGTACTTTTCAATTAATTAAGACTAATATAATAATATAATAGTGAAGCTGACATCTCTTCATTGAAATCTGACTCCAGTGTTTTAGGCTGACATGATCATGCCATTTTCAAAACCTTATTAATCTATTTCAAATTAGGTAATTGCTTGATCGACACTGCCAACTATATTTATTGCTCTGGGTAGCCTAACTAATATCAGAGCATTCACAAAATAGTTTTGTGCCTCATTCGTTTTTTCTGTAAAAGGAGAAACTTTTGTAGGATACTATTATACCATATCAGGCACCATTTCATGAAATGAGGAGTCTCTAAATGGCTTTTACAATGTATTTGCAGCCAAGCTGTTAGCTAGGTTAAATGGTAATATACTTTTACCTTGCTCTTTAGATTGCAAACCTGATCTCATAAATCCCAGAGTATCACTTTTCAATGTGTTTTCTCCTCCTTTTTCTGTAAATCCATTTTCCCAATTTCTGTAATATCCACGATGGAGAGTAGGTGCTTGCATCAAATTAATAACTGCATGATGCAGAAGGTGCAAGTTCAAAATGCATTTTATCCCCATGCAACAGCTACACACTTTCAACTTGCTTCATCACTAAATCAACTCCAAGTGTCTTGATAGCAACAAGAACAACAAAATGTTTCTGGCATTTAATATTGTGTTCTGAAATAATGATTCTGACTTAAAGGCCGGAGTGATCACTAGCAAAAAACTGACATGGATCTTGAAGAAGACTGGTCATCTGATCAGAAGTTTAAAAGAACTAAGGTTAATAACAGCACCAAATGCTCAGCAACACAGGTTTACTGACTGGAGGCAGATAACTTTTTAATTTGCTGGAGGATATGTTTTTAAGAAAAATTGCATTCTTGCGTATTGACTCATCCAATATTTTTAATTTTGAGAACACTGTATTCTTCCTGACGCAGCAAAGCTAGCTATTATAATATATAAAATAGCTAAATACCCAGGCTATATGTAATTATTTTGTCACTCACAAGTCATTTATTTTAGTTAATCATGAACGATGCATTTTGCTCTTAGTACAGTACTCGCATAATTCCTTTATTGAAAAAAAACAACCCCAAACCCAAAACCCTGCAGCAGTAAAATGCATTAAGAATGGTTATGCAGAAGACTAACATTGAATTGTTTGCAGTATATTGGAGGGAGTTGGCAGGCTGTGCAGGAACTGCAGAAGTGTTAGGTTTTAATATTTTCACTGGTTTAATCTCCAGATTCCCTGAATAGATTTGTAGGCAAATTATGATTGTAGCTGTTTCACAGACATGCAGTAACACATGGTCCCTGCACTGATGAGTGCAAAAATCTGTTAACACTGTCAAGGTATTTGCGTGTGTTTTCTCAGCAAACAGCCCACAGGTACTCTTCATGTGAGATGTTTGAAGTTGGGTGGAGGTTTTCCCCAGTTTCACTTGAAATGTTTCTTCTGCTGTGAATAAAAGGGACATAGGAATAGTTCCTTAGGCAGAGGCATCAAGACAGACTCCAAGATCTCTGCATGGAATTGCTGCAGACCAACTTGGAGAAAGCATAGGCTGCTGTTAACCTTTTGTTGGTCTATGACAGAAAAAAGTTAACCTCTCAAAAAGAGGCAGATTTGAAACAAATGCAATGAGATTGCTCCTGGCTCCTGCCTCAGTGCCTCATCAATGCAAATGCTGTATGAAGTCCTAGGAAGCAATTCGCTGGTCATAGATATTGAAACTGATGCAAAGGGCCCTACGCTCACAGTCTTCATGGAGGAAAATAGGATCTCAAGGTAAACAGAGATGGTAGGGTCCATCTGTATAGTACCATGGGGGTTCTGGGGAGCAAAGCACTCTCTTGGAAACTGCTCTGACTTGTCATTGCAGTCCTTGCAGCAGCTCTGGAGGGCATGACAGGATTGCAGAGTCCTCTTTACCTTCTGACATCTTATGGTACACTTTTCCATGATGTGACACAGCTAAAACCCAGTGCATCCAGTTTTCTGTTTTACTGAGCAAGGTGAGAGCAGCAGGTTTAACATTACTGACTCCTGTGGTTTGGTGTAGGAATGCCACTTTCCCTTGTGGCTCAGACCACGCTGGATCCATATTAACTAGGATATATTTACTGTAAAGAAAGTGAAAATATAAAGTGGTTACATCATTTCTCTTTCATGATTCTGTCTAACAAAGTTCAGTATTTTCATTGTCTGGTGTCATTCACGGATGCTATACTCCAGAACTGTGAAACAGGCTGAACCACAACAAAGAAAATTCTGTTTGAAGTCTTGATTACCTTGCACTCAGCTGAATCTTATCCTTTTTGTACTTTGTATCTCAGATACAAATGACTGGCACAGACAATTTCCCCTGGGTAAATCATTACATAGCTGGGGTGAATAGTTCTCTAGGGTTGCCAGGCTTATTCTGAAACAGTTCAGTTTGACTAACTATGGTCTGCCAGCCTAACTTGCTTTCTGCAGATTCGAACATCTAGGCTTTTCTTGACCCTTGTTTCCTTTTCTGTAATTGCTGGTATCACAGCAGCGCATAGTGCACATCTACGAGTTAGTGCTGTGCTGAGGAGATGTGGTCATGTCCTCTGGGCAGGAGACCGTTCCTCCAAGGGAAGGAGGGCAAACAGGCCTCAGGGAGGGCACCAAAGCCCATACATGACACAAACTGGGAATAGGAGGGTTTTTTGAACTCTCATTTACCTCAGAAGAGGAATTGTTTTTTAATGTGCTGAAGCCTGAATTAATTATTGAACTGTTGAAAAGGAGGCTACCAATCACCAGACAAGTGAAGACAAGACTATTCTGTGACCTTGAATGACTACAGGATTTGCTGTCAGTTCAATTTAGCGTTCAATTTGTTGCTGATGTTGCTTCTTTTCAGAAATATTGGAGTCATGCAGTAGAAACCAAGGGCACATACTGAAACACTGCTTCTTGGGTCAGCAAGAGTTTAGATGGCTGTTACTAATGTAACTCTTTGCTTTGTTAAATACACTGTGGAACAGGATCATGAAAGCTGGCTTTGTCATTACGTGCTGAAGTTGGAAAGCCTGGGTTCTCAAATCATGGCTTTGCTCCCAGGGGTAATTATAGTAGGTGATTATAGTAGTAGGACTTTATCTTCTGTGAGGACAGCCAGTAGGGGAGTAGAGGAGCTTTTTATGTTAAAAAACAAGCAGATCCAGTTGCCTTTTTGTTTGTTTCTTTTTCTGTAGATCTTACCTCCTCATTTAGCAATTCCTCATTAAAAAAAGCTCATGTGGAAGCACAGACCACTGTGGAGGAATGCCACAGTGCAGCTTCACTCTTTTTGTTCTGCTCAAACTCACCTCACTTTTTTTGCAAGAAGGGAGCAATGAAAGAAATGTCACATTGCTAATTTGTTCTTGAAGAGCTTTTATTTAAGCTGTTGTTGTCTTGAACATTGGCATTTCATTTCCAGGTTTCATCTTACACTTATAGTGATCTAAACAAAAAAAACTTTTGTGACTAAATTATAATATGTCTTTCAGCACTTTACTAGATGTATCACTTACGTGCTGATGTCAAACACTGAAGCAGTCTCTATATATGCAGTACACAGTGGTATGCATTGATTTGTTGTAACTGTTGTTAGACCTCAGCTGCATATGCATCTCAGCAGATATGGATCTCTACTTCCAGAAAGACTAAGGATCAGGTCTTCAGGTTTTGTCTTGCATTTGGTTCTTCATATCCAGGTGACCGACTGACTTGTGGAGGTGGGGGTATATTAATTCAGGTTGAGTTCTTGGGTCTTCCGAAAATGTAGAATTGTAAAGATGTCACAGTTTGGCACACTTATTACCAACATGTGTCAGTGTTGTAGTGGATTTTTATTGTTCAAGGTCTGTTCCTGTCCTGCTTTGCTAGACGTGAGTAAATAACACACCACACATGCAGATGCACATATAGCTTTAACACATCCGGTCTCGAAGAACTGCCGCAAAGAGAAGTACTTTTTTCCTGGTCATGGTAATGAAGGCTATTAGGAGAATATTTCGTATTGCAGATTGCTAAATTAAACAAAGCTTATCTACTGATAAGTTGTTAGATAATGATGATGCCTGGGAAGTAAAAGGAAGAATTAAAAGGACTGTAAATCTAGCTGATGGCAAGGAAACGTGCAGCTACTCCCTTCTTAAATAAGGGCTAGACTTCTTATCTATAGTTATTGGTTGATCCTTCAAAGGAAAATGGTTAAGTATGTTACTTTCTAGATGCTTATGGAAAAAACACTTCATCCCTATTTTCTGTACAGCAATAAATATCTAATTTTTTATTTTATTGATAGTGACAAGTAACTATTGATAGTGACTTTTAAGTCAAATTAATATGATACATATAATGGGACTAAGATTTGCTGGTTCTGTTTCAAATAGCAAAGCCAAAATATTTTAACAGTGTTGTCTGAACTTAAGATCTACATTCATAGTTAAGACCATAAATAACAGATTTACAAAGAATCTTCACATCTTCCTCACAATTACTTACCTTATTGAGTCTTCACATGCCTCATATAAGCTATGATTTGTAGCAAAAACCTGGTGTCTACATTTCTAATAGATAAAAGCAGGGGAACTCCCACCTTAGCTCAGCAGCTCAGCAGCTGTATCTGTCCAGAAACCTTAAAAATTCACAAATTAGTTGCCTGTATGTCTAAATCATCAATCAGTCCTGCCTGGTAGGGGAGATCTGAGCACATGTCGCCCACAGTGGTATCACTGAATTCAGTTAAACGCACAAAGCAAAATGCAAAGACATCTCCATTTCACATATTTCATATATGCAACAGCAAAGACTGTTACTACTTTATCTTTTTCCTTTTTAGGGACAAGCAAAATTTCCCCTAACTCCAACATTGTATTGAGACACTTTTCTCCAATTTTAATCCCATCTGCTATGAACTTGCAGTCCATTAACAACCTTTTCTCTGGATGAGTCAGAATACTAGACATTTTTCAAGTTTTATCACTCCCTGTGGGTACCATTCTGAGAAAAAACCCCATGAGGACAGGTCCCTTTAAGGTAGTCAAGACTGACTTTGGAAAATCCTAGATGGGGATAAGAAAGGGAAATTTAACTGGGCATTCTGCAGAAAGGAAATATTTTAGTGGTACTGTACTTCTGTGAAAGCTGTATCTTAGTCAAAAAAAGAAAAAGTTTTAGATATAAGAGATTATATTCTGTGAAATGTTGCATTTGTCACTAAGTCTCCCTTATTTTTGCAGTTGTGTGATGCAGGACTGTAATGACAGTCTCAGTTGTTAAAAAACTAGAAGTTGAGCTCCCAAAGTCTTGTCTTAAAACCATGATTTAAAGGATAATGGGTCATGTTTGCTAACATATTGAAGCTTTTCTTTGTAATTTTGAAATACATGCTTAAAAAAATACAGTGCAAAGCAGAAAGGATGCTTATTTCCCTCTAGAAGTGGATAACCAGACAACAGTAAGATGTTAGTAGTCTACTTAAAATTGCCTTCTTCAGTAAAACCATTGTATCCAGGAACTAAATCATCACTACTGCGAATCAGTTACCTGCTGCAATGTGCTACCTTGATGCTGTATACAATGGTTATGAGGAAGTAAAAAGCACCTGACACTTAAATGTAGCAAAATATGTAAATGCACTGCACAGTGCTCTATTGCACTGGCACCTTGAAAGGGAGAGGTAGACAGCCTGTTACATGTGTGTGTAAACTAAATGAGTAAATTCTCCACCTCAGTGCTAGAGAACATTGTGAAAAAGATGAACTTGGCAACAGAAGTTAATATAAAATTATTTTTATTGCATTACTTAGTGTAGATGTTTGTCAAGAAATATGTGAAATAAGCAGATTTATATTGCTGCTGCTGATGCAGAGCATATTTGCATTATATGCATTAAAGAAACAATTCAACAGAGGTTAACTCATCAGACTATAACACTGTTGCCAAGATTAGCAATAAATTAGTCATATAAATGTTGCCTCTGTGACACGCTTTCAAGTGTCTTACTGAGCATATATACTAGCAGCTATTGTTTAATTATGTTACTGATAGAAATAAACCCAGGGGTGAACTGAAGCCCAGTATCACAGTTGCTGTGACTTAGGTGAAAATCATAAAGCTTATGTGGTGGGTTGGCCCTGACCAGAAACCAAGCACCTGCCCAGCTGCTTACTCACTCTCCTTTCCCATGGTCTCAGGAGAAAATAGAAAGAAAGAGAGAGACTAATGGATTGAGATAAAGACAGTTTAGTAAGTGAAGCAAAAGCTGCACATGCAAGGAAAACAAAGTAAGGCATTTCTTCACTACTTTCCACTCCCTGGAAAGGAGGGCTGCAGCACATGTAACAGTTAGTTTGGAAAACAAATGCCATAAACACCATCACCCCCCTTCATCCTCCTTTCCTTGAGCTTTTATTGCTGAGCACATCATCACATGGTATGGGATATCTCTTTGTCAGTTCAGGTCACCTGTCCTGGCTTTGTCACCTCCCAGTTTCTGGCCTACCAGTAGCCTACTTGCTCATGGGGGGAAAAGAGAACACCTTGACACTGTGCAAGCACTGCTCAGCCGTAGCCAAAACGCTGGTATCTTATCAGCACTGCTTTAGTCACAGACCCAAAATGCAGCACCATACAGGCTGCTGTGAAAAAAGATAACTCCATCCGAGGCAGACTCAGTACAGCTCATCAAGACAGAAGGTGTAGGGCATGAAGGATTCAGCAGAAATTTGCTGCCTGCCTGTTCTGTCTGCTGCTTAAAAAAGCAGTGCTCTTAATAAGCAAAGGCACAGTCCTTATCAGTATCTGTCACTTCTCTGACAGAAGATGAGTGAAGGTTGTATGCCGGTTTGTTGTGGCAAGACATCCTGTCTGCAGTCACCTGAATCCTTTCTGCAATATCAGATATCACATCTCTTCTCCTGAAGAATGGTAATTCCATAAGACTTGCTGAAACAAATTGGGCAGGAGTGTAGGTTCAGCTTAAACAAAAGAAGATGGTAACAGTACTTGCAATGTGTCACACTTTTATCTCATGTATAAAAGGAGATAAAATTCTATATATAACCTCAGTCTTATTCATGTCAGTAGAAGTTACATACACGAAACTGCAAATGATCAGTAAAAGTACCAAAGTTACTTTATTATAAAAGTATAAAAGTTGATTGGTATAGTGCAAATGATTAGTAGAGACGGTTAGTATTAATACAAAATATAAAGCATAAGTTTTATGATTTAACAGTGCAGTTTTTGTTTGTTTTAGAGTTCCAAATACTATCTAAATACTTGCACAGTCTAACAGTGAATATGTGCTTTGTGTCTACAGTGCCATAGCTGAGTGTAAATACAGAAATAGCTTTGGTATCATGAGCGTTCTACATAGGTCTAGATTTTATATCACTCTGGGAGAAGAAATATGATGTTACTACCAACATAAGGTGAGGGACTGAATTACACTTCTTAGAGTTCACTGTCCCACCCAGAGCTTCCCTGGTGGCACACTGCTTACCACAGCCTTGCCCAGTTCCTAGGGTTATCACTGGGCGTTCAAGGTACACATTCCTCAGAGGTTTTGAAATGCATCCACCAAGTGGAAATGGAACTTAAAGCTGGTTTAGCCTGGTTTCCAAAGGAAATCAGATACATGTGCCTGCTTGTCTACCAGTACTATGCAAATAATGTGTACATTTTTGGTACACATGGTGTTGGTATGTATTGTAGAATCCTCTGAAGGCTTGTAAGGCTCTTCTCAGCAATAGCCAATGACAGGACAAGGGGCAATGGGTGCAAGCTGGAGCATGGGAGGTTCAATCTGAACATGAGAAAAAACTTTTTTACTGTAAGGGTGACAGAGCACTGGACCAGGCTGCCCAGGGAGGTTGTGGAGGCTCATTCTCTGGAGACATTCAAAACCCACCTGGACACATTCCTGTGTGACCTAGTCTAGGTGATCCTGCTCTGGCAGGGTGAGGTTGGACTGGATGATCTTTTGAGGTCTCTTCCAACTCCTAACACTCTGTCATTCTGTGATTCTGTGAAACCCTTTAACACCATTATGATCTGTAGCATTTCTGAAACCATGTGGCATCTACCTTAGTCCTCTTTTTATGTTTGCTGCATTTTCACCATAATTAGCATAGTACATGAAAAACAGAGTATCTTGATTCCTCAAAATAGGGGAAACTATGGGTTGTTTTTTTTTTTAGATTTTTCTTAATAGCTAAACCAGGGTGAGAGTTTTCTAATAAAGAGGAAAGAGAAATGTGATGTTATTTTCCCTGCAGTATCTTTCAGATATATTATGCTTGTAATTTAAATAAGCAAGGATCATTAATTCTTCTAGCAAGTTTTTATTTACTTTTTATTGCTTGCCCTAAAATGTAAATGCAATACGAGAAATATAGCTCATTATTTGTCAGTTTTTGAATGTTTTAATTTCTTTAAGTCGTATGCCTCTTTGATTACTTTGTACAAAACTTGATTATTTCAACTGTTTTTACTCTATTAATGCAAATTTGTTTCATATTATTCTCATGTTAAATTCAAGATTAAATTAAAAATTTAAGTTGTACAAATGAAAAAGCAAGGAAAAATTACCCTTTAAGCCAAAACAAAATATTAACAAAACATTTTAAAATAATGAATATCTGCTGTAGAATATTTTATGGACTACCATCACTATCTTGAGAAAAATTATGTATTTTGTTGTATTCTTGTAGCTGTTTATTTATGCTAACCAGAAGAAACGTATCACAACACATTTTAACCTGTCAAATTAACCGATGTTTTTGTTTTGGGGTCCTGTTATTCTCTAGCTCTCTTAACTATATAGATATTGATATATCAAAACCAAAGTGCCACAAGAACTTTTTGTAAAAGCTCTAAAAGTTTTTAATTTACATTTTAAATTGCCTACAAAAGGTTGAATGAGCTATATCCTTACTTGCTAAATACCAACTATCCAAAATATGACCTCATATGCAAGTAAGACCATTTGGAAACAACCAGTTTGTAAAGTGTGCATGGGAAAATGTATGACTGATGACTTTCTAAGGTAAAGTTAGAGAAATTGTATAGGCAAATGCTGCAGGACAGCGTTCCCTCAGCCTGTCCCTAAAGGCTCCCACCACTGAAGTTAACAGTAAGGTGCTTCAGAAATGCAGCAGCATATCTGCAGCCTAGGACAGGCGCTACTTTGGAAATGGAAGTGGCTCCGTTCCAGGAGCGGTGGCTGGGTCTGGTTATATGTAAGAGACTGGCTTTGTATCAGCAGAAATTCTTGTGAATTGAGATGGAAGAGGAACCAGCAGTTTCTTGCCTTTAACCTTGCTTGCCCACAATATCTGATCCAAATAGCAGTTTGGTCACCATGTGAACAAGATATTTGCTGAACCACTCTTTGGAGATTTGCTTGTATATCTTCCTAATAGCAATATATTTTCTGACCTTTCAGGTGCTTGAAACTCGCAAAAGTGAGATATGTCTGATTTATTTCTGCATAAACCATTCTGTATCTTTCTGTGTCTTTAATTAACATAAAGCACAGGATTTAATGATTTATTTTAAATGTATATAGGAGCTAAAAAAATAAGGAAGGTACATAAACATCTTTTTTTAGGTCACAAAGTCATCTACATGAAACTTGTGAAAGCTGGAATTAGAGCTGCCACAAAACACTTAGTTTGATCCATTGTATGTCCATCTGCTGCATTAAACCAGACAAGTTTCTGTGTAAAAAATGAACTACAGAATGATATTAACTAGCAGTAGGACATCCACAGAAGGTGATCACCGGCAGGTGGGAGACCCTGACATATTCTGTTTCTCCTCCATAGCAGGGGGAGACTCCTGCCTTGCATGAAGTTTTCTGGAAAAGAGCTGACCCTCTGAAAAGTCACATTCTAGAAAACATTTTCCTTTCTTTCTCAAATTAGAGATTAAACGAATTGATTAAAATTCACAAGAAGACACCAGATGATGCTTCTCAGAAAGTCAGATTGCTGACTGATGGTCCCTTGTCTGCTGTAAAGCAGATTGCTTGACTTTGTCTAAGTTTCAAATTTATAGTGGAGTCTGTGAGATGCTGCTTCATAAAGCAGGGATCACCTTGCTGGCAATAACCCATGTCTCTGTAAAGCAGTGTCTCCTGAAGCCAGAACTCTCTGGAAACTGGTAGTCAGGAGCTTTGGGCACTGACAGATACCTTCCTCAAGGTGCTACATGCCAGAGCTGGGCTGGTTCTGTGTGTATTTGTCTTTGGGATCAGTGCAATACGTTGCTGACTCCTGTTCTGCTGTGTCCATGCGCCAGCCTTGGATCACATCGCGTAGAAAGCCTGATCTGTCTCATCCATTCAGTTTTGATTGGAAGGCTCTCAGGCAGTACCAAGTGACAGCATTCGTTCTGGTCAGCAATCTGTTAATGTGAACTAATGTGTTTATTGTTTTTTTTTTAATTATGCTACTTTAAAAATGCTGTAATGAACTACCTTTACCAGGTAAAAAATAAATGAAGCATCAAGGTGCGAAAGATAGATCAAAGGCAATATGAACTGGTTGTGGAGAAATACAATGGAAAAAGCAAGAAATTAACTTCAGATGTCAAGAGCGACACCTTGAAATTAATATTTTAAAATCTTTCAGAACAACAGCTTAATTAACCCAGAATCATTGCTAGTAAGAGCCAGAAGGCAGTTGCATAGGGTACAGCTATAATCACAGCATTAGGTGCATAAACTGTAGGTCACTTGCAAAGTCTGCCTCACTTTTAGCCTCTAAAGCCTCCAGCAACAGCAACAACTTTTCGTGCTCTTATCTGCTGACTGAATCTTAATGTTATTAACAGTGTGGCAGCTAAAAAATGCAGTGCCAGTAGTGGTCCTCCCAAGGCAACACTGCAAATGCAGCTCTGAAAACAAGCAGACCCCACCGACTCAGAGAGAGAATGCAAAAGGTCGTAGGATGTGAGTTGTGCGAAGCAGAGTGCTGTGAACCATGAAGTCTGGGTGCTAGGAAATGGACCATCTTCTGAGACATCTATAATGAAAATTGTACTTGCAAAAACACAAGCGGTAGGGTTAATGCAATTCAGGGAATTACTGTTTGTTCTTCAGCCAGTTACTCCCCTTCATAATTCACTGACCATGAGCCCGTAGTCCATTACAGTGGCAAGTAAAAAGGTTTATTTAAGCTTAAATGCAGTTTTTATAGATTAAACTGCCACCTGAATAGGTCACAGCCTTAGGAGTTTTTCCATCAGATGAGATGTATTTTAAAGATTAATCTTCTTGCTGAAATAAGGTAACAGTAATGCTGGTTTTTAAATCTATTTATAATTGAGACACTTTCTTTCCTATGTGTCTTGGTTAACATAATTTTCTTGACAAGTCTTTTCATCTTGACTATTTTTAGAGTGTATAATCCTCCATAAGTGATACAATAACTTTTTCGTGGCTACAGATTGTGACGTGACAACATTGATACTGTGGTCTATTACTGTCAATAATCTGAAGAAACATATGTTTTGAAGCAGAGAGCTGCTGATTAGAAATGCACAACACACAACATTAATTCACCAGAGAACTAAAAAAAGTTCTTCTTTTATGAAGAAATAAAAGGAATGCTTTTCTAAATTAACCAAATGTTTTTCCTAAGGAGGAAAGCAACCAACCAAGGTGCAAGACATATAAATTTGCCAGCTCAAAGGTGGTAAAGCTTGCAAGATGTCATCACAGCCTTTCTCGAGATTTGCATTTCTTTCCTTGATGGAACTGGCATTCTCCCTTTAATTTTTCTGGGGATGTATTTTAGCTTAAAGAACAGAGCTGAAGGGAGACCAGTCTTGTAGTATAGAAAAGATAAAATATAAAATAGGTAAAGAGGAAAGGAATAAAGCATCCTCTGTATCCACCAGGGACTGAACAGAAAACAGCCCTAAATTCCAGCAAGGGAAATTTGGATTTAACACTGAAAACTTCTTTCAGCAGTCAGAACACATAAACACTGAGAAAGTTCGCTAAAGGCAGTTGTGGTATTAGGGATTTTTAAGTACGGCTTAGAGGTTTAAGGAAGTTGGACAAGATTTTAAATAAGAGGTTAAAAAACTGTGAGAAATTAATTAGATGTAGTTGATTCTGCTGAAAGACCTACGTTGGTTAGGTGGCCTATTTGAGTCTCATATTATTTGTCGAAAACACTTCCACACAGACTGTTCTGTTTCTTGCTGTCCCCTTCCAGGATAAGACTTCATGAGAGGCTCCTTCTCTGCAGGTTTAGTACTGGCCCTGGAAATCCCTGTCTCCCAGTGTGGAAAGTAAAATGTAGACCCAGTGGAGATATGCAAAATGTAATCCAGAATATGAAGCCAAAGGTCTCTACCAGAGTTAAAAAGATATATGTTTCATTTATAATGCATGATTTCTTTGAGAATTTGCTTTGTGGGAAAGAAAATGGTCTCTATCACCCATCTGCTATTTTACACAACAAACATGCACAAGTTTGGTTTGTTTAGAAATACATTCAATTGTAATATAAAACTTTTCAGCATCATGACTTTGCTTCATTTTTTTTTGTTGCTATTGTTTTTAGAGAAATTAATTTGAGATCTTGAGGCCTTTTAGTTTGGGAACTGAATATTGCCTCCTTCCCCCCCCAACCCGAGCTTTTGTGTACTAAAGGTAAGGAACAGAAAGTTCAGTGTGAGAAAACTCCTGTCGCTAGTGCCTCTGAGGATATTTTTTGAGTAAGCAAAGATGAAAGATACAGCAGTTTGAACTTTTATTGATTTCAGTGACTTCCTCTTCTCCAGGCTTAGATTTGCTGTTTATGTGTTTAGTCTTCCTGGGCAGATGGTATGAGGGTATGGAGCAGCAGGATTACACCACAGTTGTGTTAACACCGTTTTAATCTTTTCTTTGATGCTGCCAACTGTTTCTTAGTAAGGCTCTTGTCACTGGTGCATGATTTAGTTGAAACATATTTCCAGAAATTTTCTGGAAAATAATACAGCAGTGATGTAGAATCTACTTTTTGTGTACTTTTTATCCTTGGTCTCCTTGGAGAGGTTGACTGTTCACTCCTTGGTAACTTGATGCTGATTTTCTGATTTTGCTTTCTTAATGGTGTTTTTCTAGAAATTATCTCTACTCTTACCAGACATGGACTATTCTGAATCATGGAAAAGGACAAATGAGAAAAAAATGCACCTATATTTTACATTACCACATTGATTAGAGATTTTCCATACCATATTATAATAATATTATTAGGTTTGGCTCCTTTCTTGGGCTTTATCTACATTTCTGATTTGCTTTGTTGCAGACCTAAGATCTGACTCACATCAAGGAGGAAGGGTTTGCAGATCTTAACTTTAAATATTAAACTTTGAAATAATGTGACCTTAAAAATTATACATTTCCCTGCTTTCAGAAATTTTCCAAATTATCTGTTCCTAAACATAAGGTACACCATGTAGTCTTGAAAAAAATGGCATCTGACAGCTTCAAAAAATTGTGTAGGAAGGAAAAAATATATAATTTTAATTGTCAAAGCACTGTGCTTGAGTGCTTCAGGGTTTAACTGTCTACAGCATACGGATAATAAGTGCAGCAAAAATACATCATCGCTCAGATATTTTCAAATTATTTTTATGCTTTGTTTTACTTAAAATTTAGCATTTGATCTCAACAAATATCTCACGCTTAATCCATAAATATATGTTGAAACTAAAAAGTGAAAAAATATGAGAAATTTATGGTGCTGATGCTTTGGTATTATTCTCTGAGGTATTTTGTGAAGGCAGGAATGTTCACAAAAATGTTAACTTTGAAGTGGAAAATTGAAGAATATTTGATCAATCTATGTTTCGAACTTGTAAGCAAATCTTCACATTATATTCTGGATTCTAAGAGCAGTACTCATACTGGCAGGAGTCAGATCCGATAATATGTGACCCACATAAGCAATGAAATCTAATTGAAACTTTTCAAATTGCAGATACTGGTATGAGCTGCTTGCTTGTGAACAACCTTCAGCGCAAAACTTGTTCATCTAATTATCCACTGGGTGACTCTGAATAACAAATATAATTGAGCAAACTGTAAGCTACTCTTCAATAACTCTTAAACAGAAAGATGCTGGATCTGTCCAATTATTCATGATGTATCTGTTCAGCTGTAACAGCAGTGATAGTTGCAGAAGTTCCCTCTGGCAAATTGTATCACTACTAATATGATGGCCCCATGCCTGCTGAGTTTATTCAGATAAAACTCCTACTAACATTTTCTAATGTCTGCAGAGTATTGAAGGAAAGGCTGGGGGTCAGGCTGTTGTGACTGCGATGGAGACCTGCAGACACGTTTGCAACCATTGCTGCTCAGCTTTTTGTGTCCATGAACACTATGCGGTTGTGTGTTCAGTGATAGACTATCAGGCTTTTCTACAGCTTGTGCCTTGCTTTTACAAAGATTACAGAGGTTCTTCTCCTTGAAATATTTCCCTTTTTTTCTTTAAAAAAAGGTATATATTAAGCACAGACAACTAGAAAGTTCTTGTGCTTTTCATGGGTGATTTATGAGAGAAGAAGTCATACACAGCGTACCTATGCCTGCATGGACCCACTTGTAGGATGTTTCATTCATTGTTCCTGCCAGTTCCAGGTCTGCAAGCAGGAGCAAATCTGCTTGAACTCCAAATGATGGAGTTTGGTGTAGGCCCTGTCAACTTTCTGCTGGTTTTCATCACATCAGAAATGTACTGCGTGCTTTCATATTTCACTCAAATGCTATTGATTCTGGCTGATAAATGTTTAGATCATATAAACATATAATTTTCTTATAATTTCAATATACAATAAGATAGAATTTCAACTTATTTTCTCATTACTTTCCATTGTTGTCTTGTCTGGCACCATGACGTGAAGCCTGGTATTTCCAGCTTTCTTCATTCATGTCCTTTAATTTTCTAATTGTTTTCATCATGCCACTATCTGAATAGAAGTTGTATTCCCTTGAGATGACAAGGAAGCTGCTCATGTTGGCAACGGAAGAGAGTACTAATTCTCAGAGCTGTAAGTTTTGAATGTAACATCTTGTTCTGGGTGTCAGTGCCCAGGTGCTGGCAGCAGGGGCTGCAGGGCAGTGTCTGTGAGGAGAGACCGGGGCTGCCCCGTGCTGGACACAGCCAGTTCCAGCCGTCTCCAACCAACTCCACTGCAGGGCAGTTGAGCCCAGCAATGAAGATGGCGGGAAACCATAGTTAAGAAAGGGCAAAATGCTGCATGGCAGTGAGAAGTGAAGGAAAAAGTGTGAGAAACAGCTCCATAACACCAAGGTGAGAGAAGGAAAGGAGGAGGTGCTCCAGGTGCTGGCACAGGGTCCCCTGCAACATGTGGAGGACCATGGTGGAGCAGATATCCACAGTGGAGCTCATGGAGGACCACAGCTGGAGCAGGTAAATATTTCCTGAAGGACTGCAGCCTGTGGGAAGGGCCCATGCTGAAGCAGCAGAAAAGTGGAGGAAGGATTGGCAGAGAGGAGCTGTTCTGGGCTGATCACAACTGCCCGTTCCCCATCCCCCTGCACTACTTGAAGGTTGAGATGGGTGGAAGAGTCAGGAATGAAGGAGTGGAGTTGAGCCTGGGAAAAAGGTGTGGGTGTGGGGAAGGTGTTGTTTTAAAATTTGTTTTGTTTTTTTCCCCTCATTATTCAAATTTCTTTTAATTCGCAATAAACTAAATTAATTTTCCCTAAATCAAGTGTGTTGTGCCTGTGGTGGTAATTGGTAAATTACTTTCCTTTCCTTATGTTGACCCACAAGCTTTTTTCCTCACCTTATTTTCTCCCTCATGTCCTGCTGAGGAGGGGGAGTGCGAGAGTGTTTGGGTGGGTGTCTGGCAGTCAGCCACAGTCAGCCCACCACACATGTAACCTCATAAAGTCAAAAGTGCTTTCAATTAACAAACAATTTGGTTAAGTAACATTGAAAGTAAATTTAAGACTGCTCTTTATGAAATAAAAAACCATCTACATATACCTAGGATCTAGCATGGTTTGGATGGGTCTGCCATATTTCCAAGCAGGTGGATACTTTCCACCATATTCTGCCTTCTGAGTTAACAGACTTCTTCATGTTTGTAATGCTACCTGTGCAAGAATTGCATGTAACCAGAAAATCTGAAAAAATATTACTGTGTGAATCCCTCCTCACTTGGTCCTGTCAAGTGACTACTTGAAGACCTACCTTCAAAGAAAAAATTACATGGCAAACAAGGAAAAGCCTTTCTGCTATAAAATCTATATGATTTTTTCCCCACTGGATGTTACAACATGGGGTTTGGTGTATTCTACTGACAAGAAAATGTCTATGTTGAAAATCCCTGTATGATGTCAACAAAAGCAAGAATGTGAAGAAAGATTTACTTTCCTGGTGCACAGAAGAAAGCAGGAACAGGAGACCAGGTCATTTAACCCTGAATACTGAGTCTAGGCTATTTTCCAAACAACGGCTGTAGGGCTGACTCATGAGGTAGGTGGCCCTTTTTTAATCTGTATGGGATTTTATTTTTTAATGTTTGTAATTCTTGATTTCTATTTCTGTTTATATTTCTAGATACCTTTTCTAATAAAGAAGGAAGGAATGGGAAAACAAGGAGATTCAGGACTGTCCTGTGAAAGATACATTTGGGAAAGGAGGAAGAGAAGTCTTGAGCCTTCTGGAGACATAAATATGTATAAGATGAATATGTACTTACACAGAAACCTCATATGAAATATGCTATCTAAGTAAAAATTAATAAGATACTCTCTTTATATAATGAAAAGCTTGATGAACTGGCCAAACCTACATCTCTGAAACATCACAGACTTTAGAAAGAAAGATGATGCTACAGAGCTACTATAGTCAGAAACATATAAACTGGTACAGTCCTCTGAAAGACAGATTTGAACAACAGTTTTACCTGGAATTATACTACTTACAGGTATAAATAATGAAAGTATTGGCATTGAAACTTTTATTTCAAAGCCTTATTGTCTTTTTGGATATGGAATTTTCATTTAAAAAATCCTACCTGTCTAACTTCTTTACTTTTGTGCCAAGGCCATTTTATGTCAATAGAATTAAAAATTATGCTGGATTCTCAGTGTGGTTTATTAATTAAAGGGTTGGGGGACATTCGACAAAGGGCTTGCTTAATAAAAGAACTTTGTATCCAGAAACATAAACTTTACCATAGATCATATTATGTAGTAGTATGCTGTGGAAAAGCTTACTGCCTGAAATGCAAAGTACTACTGAATCTTTCTTTCCCTCAGGATTTTGAAAAATGGTTTGATAAAACCATTGATAAAAAGGTTTGACAAAAAACTCACCAGTTGAGAAGGTGGAATACAGGGTCTTAATTAACAGCTTACAAATAACGTGTTCCAACTTTTAACTCAGCCTGACAACTCCTTTCTGTGTCACCAGTATTGGCTTTGTTCATATTATGCTGAATCCATTTGTACCTTAAGGAAGAATTCCTACCTCTGATGAATTGCTGAAAACACTTCATCCCACTGAAGCTGATAAAACCACACTGAATTGCACACAGAGTGTATCCAGTCCTTCATCTGTAACTTTCCAAGCCCAAACATTTAGTTTCGGATTTACTCCTGTAAGTAGTATTAAAGCTTCATAAACAGTTAAGCCAATGAATGTTGCTAAAAAAAAACTATTTAAAAATTACTTGTCCTTTGGAAGAGAGCATATTCTAAAAAATACAATTTTTTAATTGAACAAAGCTGTCTTAAAAATACTATTCTTGAAAAAGGATTTTGGGAATCATTTAGGAGGTCCCACCCCACCTTTCTAGGACCGGATGGTAACACAGAATGTCTTTGGCCACTCAGGTTTGGGAAACAGGTTGGACTCTTGAAAGGCATCACACTCTCAATATTTGTAATGTTTATCATCAACACCAGTGAGGTAAAAAGTGATAGCTTGTGTCAAAACAGTCAAGTGATGTTGTAGCTATACATTTTGTAGTGTCATATGAATAGCTAGGATGATAGGATGTGTGCTCACTGCTCTGTGTACTACAGATGTTTTCTGTGCATGTGTCAGAAAAGTAATTATAATGAATACAGATGTTTATAGGCATTTAATAGTCCCTGCTGTTTCCCTATTGACCTCTTTTTCTGGCTTAATTCAGAATTCATCATACAGCCCTGTGTTGTTAAAGCCCACAGGATACAGAATATCTTAGCTGTGGTGACTTCAGTTACAGATGCACTCTCTAAAGCTATCAGCTCCTCCTGTTTTTTTGAGAAAAGATGTTCCATAATGCGAGAGCAAATGGAACTTAATGACGGGTATGTCTCATATGCTTTAAACAAATTAAAGGAATTTATCTTCACACTCAGAATATGGGAGAGCAATTTGGATAGTGCATGGGATTAATTTCTGTGAATCTATTGCAGTAGTGCCTTTTAAAAGGATGTCAACATTTTTGAGGAAGTAAGAAGAATACAATCCAAGACAGGAAGACTTAAGGCTTTAGAAACCTTTCTTACTTGGATGTTGATCAGAAGCCATCCTAGACTAGGAACCCAACTGTGAAATCTATATTGTCCACAATACACCACATGCTAAACATCTTTAGGAGCTGCATGTTTTACAGAAATACAGCAGCAAATGGTCTGTGTGTGACTCTCATAAAAATACACAATGATTTTATATGTATGGCTGGCTCAAATTCGGCTGGGAAGCTAAATATGAGGAATAAACATAAACTCCGCTGGGATTCAGCATGAGAGCACATTGCATAATTTTAAAGAACCTGAAGGGAGCTATAATATAATCTATCTTTCAAAATATTACTGTTCCACTTGCACAGAAGAAAAGGACAGAGCTTTCTGATATTTCTGTATCCTCCTTTTTCACACACAGCTTTTTGAGAACAGCATTTCTATCCTATTAGACAGGAATATCTACAGATAGTGCTGAGATGTGAGGCGCTAGTAACTTGCAAGACTGTATTGCTGAGGATAGCCCTTTTAGACTTTTCACAGGTACAATTGGTAAAGTAAAACAGCTTTCAGTGAAACAGTACTAGAAAAAGCCTTTAAAGCATAAAATTTAAAACATGCTAAAGGTATTTTCCAAGACGATAGCAGAAGCCATGGAATACATCAAGACCTGGTTCCAGGCAATGCCAGGTGTAAGAGTTTATGCCTCATAAATTTCAAATTATCTTTGACTTTCTAGTCCTGATTCATGGACTCTAATAGAAAATGTCTTTTTGGCTCCCACCACAGAATGACTTTGATTCCTGCAGTGGATATGCACAAAAATGTGGCCAGCTGGCCTGGAGTCATGTTGTGTCTAGTATTGTCTGCGCCTTGCATATTGCACATTGTAGTAGAGAAAAGGAGGCTGCTTCTAGGCAGAAACTGTCAGTGGATTGTCCTGAAATCCAGGCCCTTTCTTGCAGAATGCAAAACATTTTTGATTCTCATGATATTCAGAAAGCATTGAAGGAACTCAGCACCTCATAGGTTGGACTATGAGTAATTGGTAGAGATTTTTTAACAGATGAAGGTAATGAATCAGAAGTTAACTTGGAAGCATATTACAAGTGGACACACACAACATTTCTCGAATACCTCCCAGGACTGACCTTGTCTCATTCTGCTTGTCTCAAGAGGTGTCTGCCTTCCAGGTTCTTCCCTCTGTTGAAGCAATTTGCAGGAGCCATCCAGACCCATTCGTATTCTCCCTTGTGCACTTTGCTGATGGTCTGGTTTCTCCACTGTCCCTGTACCAATCGGGCTAGCAGAGAGGTCTGTGGTAACATCACCAGCAAATGCTGGTGTCTAAATCCCTCAAACTGCAGTTATGTATTAATGGACCAGATTGCAGGAAAAGACAAAAATGTTTATTAGATCAATTGATACAGCTGGAAAAGCCAGGCGAGATTTTGGATGTTTGAATTCTCCTTTAATTGTGAAAGACAAACTGCTGGAAATTTGCAGGCACTTTTTCAAAGCCAAAGAAGGATATAACTTCTCTCTACATTTTTATCTCTAGGATGTCACAACTACTGCTTCTGCTTCTTTCTGCTTCTGCTTACTGCTATCATGTCTCTTACATCCAAAATAGTCCTAACATGAACTGTTTATGATCTAGACTAGATTTTGTGAATTTACATAGGATTCAAATGGTACATATATGTTGTGCTAATTCTTTATATCAGGTAAACTTAATCAGACATTAACTACATTTGTTTTAAAACCTCAAGAGACTCTAAAAACAGCCACAGAGGGGCAGCAGATATTTACACTCAAATGATATGATGCTTGTATACTTTCCTCGCCAGTTCTGTTTTGTGTTTAATAGAAAAAAACCCAACAACCCTGGACAATTGTCAGTCTAGGCTTTTCCTTTGGGAATCACACTATCTTCATCACTTCCTTCCCAAAAATGTTATAAAATGTGTAGGGGAAAAATCCGTACTTACAGGCAAAATACTTTATTGATTCTTTGTTTTTTAATTAGTATTTTTTCAGCCGTGTTCTCCAAGGAGGTCTAGTGCCTAATATTGAACTCTAGGTGTATTATATTACCCCTACGGTTTCTGATTTTTCAGAGATAATGTTAAAAGAACACACAAAAAATTACTCATCCTCACTGGCAGAGAAATTGCTGGCTTTCGTTGTTTCTGCACTAAAGGTATCAAACAAAAGCTCTGAAAACATCTTGAGCAAGTAATTTCCTGTATAGCAGATACTTTATATGCTAATAAGAAGTAAAGATTGAATGTCAGTTCCAGTATCAGCCTTCTACAGTGTGAGAGAAACAAAAATCACAATTGCCAACATCTTTGCCTGTTTGTTGATTTTGGTAAACATCCTGCATATGGATGTACTTAGAATTTAATTTTTCTTATGAGTTTTCTCTCATTTAGATTGTGATTTCTTTGTTCTACTGTAGAAATGACTGATTGCAATAGTGGACATGCAACTAAGAAGTGATTATTTTATATAATTTCAGATAATTATGACTTCATTTAAAAACAGTAGTTTATGTACACTTCCATATGTAAGTACCAGTAGTCCAACTTGAGTAGGATCTTATCATAAGCTTCAAGTAATGTAAAAGCTTACGTATCTTTTCTTGAAACAGGCCTACTTAAAATAGCTGATACGCAACATTTAATTTTCTGCATGTGATTTATTGCGATGTTTGTGCTGAAGTTACAAACCTTTATATAAAGGCATTTTAGATTTTTACTTTTTCTTTTTCAGCAATTTAATTTTTCCAGATTGTGACTATATAAGCTGAAATTCTCACATTTGTTCACTCAGATGTGACCATTTCTCCAAAGTTAAAAGGAAATCCATTCAGTTTATTTTTCATGATCTGAATGTTTGAGAACCCTGTGGTTTTCGTACTTTCAGAAAATTGCTCAGTTGTTATTTCTTCTTGGATAACTCAGCAATCTGTTGAATGTAATCTTCGAACTTGGTATACAACAAAACTACTAAGTTGAAATATGAGGTCTACTAAATTTAAATTGAGATGGCAAAAAAGCCTCAAGCTCGACATATATAAGCTCTGCATATAACACACTCTCCATACTCAGTATGTAGTTTTCTACTAATACCTTTAGATTTTGATTCTGCAGGCACTGATACCTGCATATCAATGCAAGACAGAGTCATAACTGTGCACAAAGAGGCAAATAAGAAGCTTATTTCTGTGCTTGAGCAGCTAGGCTAACAACAGGAGGTATCACTCTTCTCTTAGCTATGTTACAACAATAAAATTAAGCCACAGGTGTTTCTCCAGTGCAATGGCTTGAACTGTCCCTGTCTATGTGCTACTCATGTGGACTCTGTTCAAGCCACAAGAGAAATCCAGTGTTACTGCTTTTTAAGGACTTTTACCCTGTTTAAGCCTTGAGGATGCTGACAGAGATGCTGTTAAGAGGAAGCAAATATTCCCTTTCCAATATAAAATAGCTCTGGCTGCACTGAAGATACAATTTGTGACTGTTTCTATTTTGCATGATTTGCAAAAAATCATGTTACTTTCTAAATGTGATATTGTACCACAAATGAAGACAGGTGAAAAATCAAGTGATCAGGTGATCGAGTGACCTGCTTCATGTTTGTTTTAAGGTTTATCTTTTCTGAAACAGTCAGTTCAGACCAAGTCGAGTTAGCTTTCTTCTAGGCAGCTTACGTACCCTGACTAAAGAGCAGTGACCTACAGCAGCCTTGTTAAAAAGTGAGAGCAACCACACTGCAATGATACAGCTCCAAAGAGTGGCTTGATTAGCAGCTCAAAATCTTAGCAGTTGGATTAAACTAGCTCCTGCTGGTACAACCTCAGTACATGTATCTGCACGGACTTACCATGCACCTATTCCTCTCCAGTATATCCATGTGATGATTTCCTAACCTTTGTTGGTTCTTCACTCATGCTGTGACTCTCTTCTTTGGGTTTTTATGGTAAACCAGATCAGTGCATTGCATAGCCGTCCTTCTTGCCAAATTGCATTTCACTTGTGTCAGTGAACTGGTCCAGTTTTCCATGCAGGCTTACAAACCATTGGGTCAGCACAACTAAGACTGCAGTAAATAAATGCCTAATGCTGGTGAAGATGATTCCTTATGGCCTCATTGCTGCCAAGAAGAAGGTCCATTGAGGTCACACACTAAATGAGCATTAGGAACATTCACAAGCTTCGGCCAAATCTCATCAAGGTTATGGCACTAATGGACACATGAACAATGGTTTGATGTATAAAACAGGAACAAATCACACTTGTGGCAGCTGCTTACAATAAAGTAAGCTGTGCATCTGAAAGCATGAGAAATAAACACGCTGTGTATTGAAAGGCATACAATTAAAATGTGACAAAATTTCCTCTGATTCATCCAAGGGTAAATTTGTCACTGCTAGAGCAGGGCAATATTGTTTCTAGAGGTTGAATCGTGTTAGTGGCTTTTACAGATTTGGACAGCTTAAAATACTGGTTAACCCATTCATGTATCCACGGCTTCTGCTGGACCTGTGGATGCTGCATTCACTGTAGAAATACTAAGGTACTGTTAATGTAGCTAGCCCAGGCAACTCCAGTTATCTGGGCAATCAGCCAGTAATTCTGTGGAAGCTGTCCACTTAAACGCTTATCCAGCAATTTCAGCTATTGTCAATATTTGCAGCAGCATCAAATGAAGGGAAAAAATTGATTGCAGCTAAAAGTAAACAAGTGAGAAGAAGCCCTCAGACATGGAGGGATGGGAAGAAATGTTATAGAAAATCATGCAGAAAGTGCATGCAGCTCCACACAATATGACTTGTTAAAGAGCATTAATACTTACTTGAAGGACTTGCACCAAAGAAATTCAGTCCAAAGCACTTTGGTTGTCTTTTATGCACCAATAGAATGACAAGAACCTGAAGTGAGGTTTGCAGTGACAGAAAAAAAGTGGTAATAGAGGTCTACAAAGTTTTTTGGTAAGAAGAGGAGCACCTTCTCCACAAATGCACATTGGTCATAAGTAGGGGCACGCAAGTGGGTTCACTGGTT
>NW_010186303.1:5449-8925 GCF_000695765.1 Mesitornis unicolor | reverse complement strand
GCTGAACAAGAAGCGGTAAAAGCTGTGCTATTGTAGATGATGTGCATTTGTTCCTGAATCACTTGCAATATAATTTCAATTAATATATAGATGTTGTTTACCAAATGGCTTGGATGGGCAGATTTTATTCTAGCTTGTTAATAGCCTACTCAGACATTTGTTGTTAATTGTTTCATGGCTGTGAAACACAAGTTTCTTCGTTACTGTGTCTGTGCCACAAGATAATTGTAACTTTTATGCTAAAATATCAATTGCTGCACAAACTTGTTGTCTATGACAGTATCTTACAAAGAACAGCGATTTTGCAAACACTGCAGTGAACAAAACTCCCTTTCCACAAATGCTAAGAAACAGTTAATGACAAGAGGCACTTAAAGCATCACAAAGTCCAAATGTTTGGAATTCAGATGAAGGCTCATGAATACTGCCTTACTAAATGCCATGCCACATTTATGACTTCAGGGCAAAATATATGAACGCAAGACAATGTGAACATATTAATTAATGCTAATTACATCTCTGTAGTACAGATGGGCTCTATTCTCTTGACATGAGTATGCAATATATTTGACATAAATGTCAGTTAATGTATTTATGCAGGAAAAAATCTGTAGTTTGCAAATACACAATCAGCTGTCTTTTATTTGTGAAGATGTTATGTGCTACAGCCTGTGCACATTGACCTGCAATGTGAATGATGCAGATTTTCACCACCATATTTACTGTGTTACAATGACTGCCAGAGATTCTTAAGCATTTTGCTGTTCCTGCTGTGTGACTATCAGTACAGCACGGATGTAGATGCAGTACAGGCAGGGGCTGCATAACGTCCTCTGTGTCACATAACTGAAGATGGATAGGAGGAAAGATTTTTCCCTTTCAAAATCCATCCTCTAAAATACACCCCTGGTAGAGGTACTAAGCATAACTCACATATATCTGCATTACTTCTTCTGTTTCCAGTGTCTATTCCTATCCTATACATGTATTTCTTTGCTCCAGCTGGTTATACTCACTGGTGTGGGTGTACAGGAGGTAGGACTTCTGTCTTCCTGCATCTCCATCTCTTTAGAGTTCTGAGCATCACCATTACTGATCTCCAGCAAGTATTCTGTTCATAGAACCATAGAACCATAAATGATTTGGGCTGGAAGGGACCTTTAAAGGTCATCTAAAGCCCCTGCAATGAGCAGGGACATCTCCAACCAGATCAGGTCGCTCAGAGTCCCATCCAACCTGACCTTGAATGTCTTCATCTACCACCTCTATAGGCAACCTGTGCCAGTGCTTCACCACCTTCACTGTAAAAAGTTTCTTCCTTATATCTAGTCTGAATCTACCCTCTTTTAGTTTAAAACCATTATCCCTTGTCCTATCACTAAAGGCCTGCTAAAATGTCTGTCTCCATCTTTCTTATAAGCCTCCTTTAAGTACTGAATAGCTGCAATAAGGTGTCCCCAGAGCCTTCTCCAGGCTGAACAACCCCAACTCCCTTAGCCTTTCCTCATAGCAGAGGTGTTCCACTCCTCTTATTTTTGTGGCCCTCCTCTGGACCTGCTTCAACAGCTCCATGTCTGTCAGGTGCTGAGGACTCCAGAGGTGGACACAGTGCTCTGGGTGGAGTCTCACAAGAGCAGAGTAGAGTGGTGAAATCATGTACTTCTATCTGCTGGCCATACTTCTTTTTATGCAGCCCAGGACATGGTTGGCTTTCTGGGCTGCAAGTGCACGTTACCAGCTCACGTCCATATTTGCATCCACCAATACCCTCAAGTCCTTCTGGCAGGGCTGCTTTTAATCCCTTCATCCCCCAGCCTGTATTGATATCAGATATTACACCAACCCAGCTGCAGGACCTTGCCCTTGCCTTGTTGAACCTCATGAGGTTCACATGGTCTCACTTCTCAAGCTTGTCCAGGTCCCTCTGAATGGCATCCTGTTCCTCAGGTGTGTCAACGCACCACTCAGCTTGGTATCATCTGTTAAGTGGATCAGGGAAGCACAAGGCCTGCGGTTGTGTCCAGCCTTTGTACATAGACAGAGTAGTAAAAAGGTATCCAATGGTGAAATTAAATAAAGGCCAGACAAAATAAAGATAGGCCATTTTTTCAGTTTACTGTTCTATTTTCCAAGGTTTGCTATTTGTCCTCGCTCTGTAATGTCCTTGTAGAATCTCTCCAGGGTGTTTCAGCAATGCCAGGAATGGGAAGAAGAGGTGCCTCTTGGATGAATGTTCTTTCTATTCAAGAGCTACTATGCTTAATTAGGCACAGAAGCAACAAACATCTAGTGTGTTTCTCTTTGCCTCACTATGTTGGTAAAGTACAATATACCAATACACATAGTGGAGTACAATTTCGTCTAAAATAACACAGTTACTTCTAACCTAGCTTCTGTCCTTTCCTTCCTGTGTAAGTTGTTTTCCTTTTTTCTGGTTTTGTTGGTTTTTGTTTTGTTTTGTTTTGGTTTGGTTTTGTTGTTGTTGTTGTTTTTCTTTTGTCAACATAAATTACCTTTCCCTTTGGAGCAGGCATAGGTGACAAACATTAGATTTCAGATGTTCTGGAAATACAGTACATTAATTGTGAACGTGACATTCACTAATTGTTTGGCAAGCTGTTACTATGTAATTCTAAAAACATTTCCAACTATCATTAGTGGAAGAGTTACAAAAGCATTCTTATGAGCGGTAATGTACTCTACTGTGGTTAAAATCACAAAAGCAGCATATTCAGGAGGTGGTACCATTCAGTCTTTAACAAAGGTGGCCTCTGAGATGCGCTGGTTTTAGGTTCTGACTCTGCAGATCAGTTTACTGGTGCAGACTCCCATGTCTATGCAGGACACATTCAGCAATGGACCCATTCCATGCAATTTACTCCATTTCCATTCCGGTACTGGTATGAATTACAGCACTGAGACCGAACACATACTCAAAACTCCTCTTCCAGCACAACCATAACTAAAAGATGCTGGTTCATTTAGCTTAATACAATATTATGTATCACATTAATTTCAAGTAAAACATCTTATTAAAAGATTATTAAAGCAGGCGATTAAAAAGACACATTTTGGCTTTTTATAACAAGAGTTATTACACTAAAATGTTATTGGGCACTTTTCCACTGACTTAATCAACCTGATGTCTCTGAGCTTGGCTTGAAACAGGCATGTAAAATTAGGCCTTCAGCTTTTGTTTCATGACTAGCAATTATTTTTAATACTTAGAGGAGATATTCCAGAGCTCTTAGGAGATGACAGTTTGACAGTAATAGTTCTCCTCAGTATCTTAGATGTTTTGGAAATGCCTCTCTTTAACTGATTTTAAATAATTATTTGCAGCACATGAAGCTTCAGTATGGAGGTCGTTCATCATTATTTCAACATTCTACAGTTTAAGGCATACTGGATATGACTCCAGTATTTCCTGGACTGTTATTTCAAGTCAACAAGATTCTTAGTCTTTCCCTCAAACT
>NW_010186303.1:0-5418 GCF_000695765.1 Mesitornis unicolor | reverse complement strand
ATTGTTTGTACTACTGTAACCAACACCACCTTATCTCACAGTATACAACCTGATATCAGATGTTTTCTTTCTCTGTACACAACTATTATGTATGAGTTGCAATATTTTTTCATTAAGACTCTTGGACGTGTATCCTCTTCTAGTAAGCACCACAGCTACACTTGTGGTGTAAGATAACAGCGTACATTTTTCTCTGATACTGAGTTTTCTTTTCCTAATCTTGATCCCGCCTTTTCTTGATCACATTCCTTCGAAATAACATTTTTGTGACATTGACTATGTGACCATTCTCCATCAGTTTGTCCTCCATCGGAACCTAGTTGTTGCTGCTAGAACTATTTTCCAGCCAGCTTTCTCATATTCCCTAACAAAATACAGATGACTACATCTGTTTGTGAGTGAAAGCAGCCGACAGCACTCCCTTGTTGAGATTTCAGAGAAGGACTTTACTTGTTATGCTCCAGCTGCCCTGCATGCTGGTGAGGAAATCTTTGTGCATATCTGGAACCACCTCAGTAGCTACAAGTCCCTTCTCAACGTTCTTCTTTTGCATAGTATTTGCTAAAAGACTGGACACTGTCAGGTTAGTGTGCTGTGACCACTGCCTCATCGTTTCCTCATCCCATCTCTGTCAGCAACCAGCTCTTTTATGGTTCTTTTGTCTTTCATGTCTCTTTAGGAAGTGACTGATTTTTGTCAGGTTGGTACAAGCCAAAGTCTCCTGCTACCCAAAGCTGAATAAATAATAATAGTGCCTAATTATAGAAAATATTTGAACAGTTCTACTTTGAATCATGTAGCTAAAATTTCTGGTGCTGTTTTTCTGCTCACAAAAGAGTTGTTCTGGTTCTACAATGAAGGCCAAATAGCTAGACTGTGAGGAGTGCAACAGAGAACAAAAACATTCACCATCTGTCATTTGAAACACTTCCAAGAAATATAGCAGTGGAATTGAAAAAAAAAAAACAAACAGTAAAAACAGTAAGTAGTGATTGCTTATTGATTCACTTGCAAAATAAAATGCAAATAAATACCTTTAAATGGAAAATTTTGATTTATGAGTACACCACTAAAACGAGGTACTGTACTGCATACAAATTTTACCACCTGATATGACAGCTGTGACATGACATTGAAGATATCAGCTACTGCTTCTACTATACTTGCTCTTGCACCTGAGCCTACAAGGTGAAAGAAGAAGGGAAACTGAGCCTGTGTTGAGAATGCACTACCTGGGAAGTCTGGACTGGTTCTGTAGGCAGACTAGAACTAGATGATAAAAAGAAAAGCTGAGAGAAGGGCCTAGAACCAAGGGGTCATAGTTAGACAAAAAAATCTTAATTAATAAACAGGTTTTCTAACAATCAAAAATACCTTCTGTGCTATGGGCTGTGTAGCTCTTACAGTATCAGTGGTAGGAATGCTTTGTTACTGAAGGTTTCTGTTCCTTCTGCTCCTTGGCATGGTGAGAAGTAAAAACAGGTTAATCATTGCTATAACCTAATCCAGACCCATTCTGTAATGACTGATGGGACTCTTAGAAAGCCATTATCATCTTGTGCCTGTCAGTCATCCCAGAGTTCTCCAAGTGTTGTTACTCAACCACTATTGGCATACAGTTCATAGGATCCAAAAGATTGGCCATTCTTGCAGTAAAGGGTAAAGAATCAGATGTCAGAGGCAGTCCTGTAAAGGAAAGAAAAAGAGGGAAAAACTGGACTGGTCTGATGGAACAACCTTAGAGAATTACTTTTACTTTCTGTCTCTGTCATAAAATTAGATACTATGCAAGTACCTGAAACAATGCTTCTCTTACCTTATATAATCATCAATTTTGTATTTTTTTTCTGGATACTGGACTCGAGAGTCTGAGGTTTTATTTGAGCGTGTGCTCATAGCAACCTCTGAAGTTAATAAATGCACTTTGAATTTAATGAAGTTAGTATTATGCTGCTTACACTGAAAAATCACCAGATAAGAGTCTCAAACTGAGTACTCAAAATTAATAAGTAGCATTGCCCTTAGTGTGTCTGTGTGTTTCATGGCCAGTAAAAGAAAGAGAGTAGTATCTCCAATCTAATTTGTGAAAATAAATGTTTGGGAAATCTTCAGTTCCTGTACTGATGTGTATTATGGAATAACCTCTTAAGAAAATTAATAATTCAGAGCAGGAGTTGAATGGTGTACAATAAATAGGGCATAGGCTACACTGCACAATGAGGAGAGAGCAGTTTATTGAAGAATCAGTCATTAAAGGAGCTCAGTGAATTACAGGCACTGGGTGAATACTAGTTTTGCTACTTCAGTGTTCTTCTAATGTGATTTTTATGTTTAATAACTGAAGCAGTAGTCTGTAGTACTTCTAGTAGAATTAAGCTTAGGATGTTAGAAGGTGAGATTTAGAATCTAATTTTTAAACTGCAGAATAACTTTAGGTTATAGAAATTATGGGAGATAATTTCAATACCTGTTTTGCTGCAAAGACAATGCTGTTTTATACTGTAAAATCAGTTTCTGAAATTTATCTCTAGATATACTTAATAATATTGTGATCTCTGCAGAACAGAGGTATTTCTTCTCTTAAAAATAAGTTTATGACAATTTTCTTAGTTTTAACTATGGAGGCTAGTAAGTGGAATTATGATAAGTAAGTGAGAAAAAGCAGTCACAGAGCGATGGAACATTTTTGGTTCTCTTTGTTTCTCTTACTCTTTTACTCTTGTTATTTCCTAATCCCTATTTACATAGCTCCAATAACAAACAGGGAAAGGTTTGGTGCCTTTTTCAACCTCTATAAGTATTCTTCAGCAGAATCAGGCAACACCAGGACTGACTGACATTTATATTATTAGTCCATTAAAATAATGTAAAATTAAAAAATAGCAAATGAAGTTAAAAATCTTTCAGGACTACCAGGGGGAAAAAAAAAAAACCAAAAAAAAATTATCACTTTTGATAGTCAATAAAAATCATTGGTTTGGGGTAGATGTAAACATGTACGTTTGGGCATATATGAAAAGAATCAGAGAGCTGTTTGGGGCAGCTCTTTAAGAATACTGTATTTCACCGATAGCAGGGTTGGCTAGTGCAGCCGGATAGAAAGGGGTGCCATAAAACCATATGAGACATCTACAGGAAATCTAAGTGAAAACCATTTTTTTTAAAAGGGGTGAAAACAATAGGGTTAAATAAACCAAACTTCCGAGAATCAAAGAGAAGACAGTCAAAGACCTTGATCTTATCTGGCTGCAACAAGGGAGTGAATTACGAAAACTTTAAACCTCTTCTGGCACAACAATATCACTGCCAATCAACAAAAGGGAGAAACAGCACATGTAATCAAGGAACATTAAGCATGTCAAAGGATTATGTACATTGAGAGAGACGACTATAAAAGAAGTCCTTCTGATTGTCTAGCAGATTTCTAGGTGGAATGATAGAAAGTTTCAAACTTTGATGATTCATTTATGATACTGACACAGCCCAGATTTCTTCTTGTCTACTCCCTCATGAGTATGATCATGAGTAATCTCCCTCACAGTTATTCTGCTGTCATTTGCTACATCTTGGCTTACTCTAAAGGGAAGGATAAAGTGGCATATTTCTCTGCCCAATCTTATGTGTCTTTGCTTCTAGGAGAATGAGTTTGTGCCAAGAAATTTGAAGGCTTTTGTCCAATTAAGAAACAAGAATATTTGTGGCTTTAGAACTATAACTTTGGAATATAACAGGTACAGAACTGTTACCAACCATGTAGTTCTATACAAAAACATAACCTTGCTGGTTTAAATGGCAGTTTGTAAAAATGACACCACTCACTCAGATTTTGATTCTGCAGATAGCTCTGAGTGAATGGATACCTTGTTCCTTTGAATAATAATCAAGATTGTCATAGATATGGATGATTTTGGATGCCTCCTCCTTTTTTTTTTCTTTTTGATCTCTGAGGGTTAGATTTTCAGAAAGCAGGGGTAAATATCATTAGAAAACTGACCATCCTTAAGGGCCTTGCACACAAAGTTAGTAGCTGACAGTGAAGATTCTAAAAAAGTTATCTCAGCTTCTCTGCTGTGGTGGAATGTGGGAGACTCATTTCATCCTCAGATATATTAAATGGCTTGCTTCTACAACTGGACTTTTCTATTCTGCTAGTATGAGTGATAGGAAGTACACTTGCCTGGAGCACACTGGTCTGTGTGCTATGGTCTAGTGACCCAGAATCCACAAAAAGTCCTACCTGTTCCAGTCAGCAGATGTGGGCACACAGAACATCACAAACACTAGCCTGCCATGATCGCGATACTCATTTGGTATTTCATTTGTAAGTAAGCATTTAGCTAAGTGCGGACATAGGCCAGGCTTCAAATCCTTCTGGAGGAAGAAAGCTGGTGCTCATTCAGCACCTCAGTTCCTGCTCAGACTCTGACTGCGTGGGCTTTGCCTTCCCGAGGCAGAGAAGAACATGCCACTGGGGAGGTGCCGTGCCACAGGGAGCTCAGGCTCAGCTCTTCCAGCCTGGGTGATGGATCCACTGTGGCACAACCACAGCTGACAGCTGCTCGTGCCAGGGATAAAGAAGATTTAAATCTCTGCACCTTTGCTCCTTGCCTTAACCTGCAAGCCTAACCTTAGCATATAAATTATGCCAACAGTTTGCATTAAAGTGAAAAGTACTTCTTCCTGAAGCATGATTAAGCAAAATATTTGGGTGACTTAACGTGAGGTTTTTACCAAGCGAATACGTATCTCCTGAGGGGACATACTGCATAAGGGGATGGTACTGATCTTAGTATAAAATGCTCAATTGTTATATATTGTGCTTTTAAAAATGAAATTTGAAATTGTCCTTATAAAAATAAGAACAAATCACCACTGGCTGTTTGAAAAATGAGCTAGGGGAATGTGACAAAAAACAGGGAACAAGACCAAGCAGTGAGTGGCAAGCCAATAGAGAGGAATTCAACTGTGCAGAACAGTTGCTGAGCATGTAAATAAAATTATAGATGATTAGAGATGGAGTGAGAAAGAAAATAAATATACACAACACCAGCATGAATAGCTGCATGCCAGCATGCAGTCAAAATAGTATGAATTTATCACACATATTTCAGACAAACCATTCCTCAAATGTCAGAAAAAAATAGGATTCTAATGGATGTTGAACACATATGTAGCCCACCAACCTCCCTAAGTCAGGATGATCTGCACTTCAAATGTAAAGATATACGTCTAAGAGATGTCTTAAAACCCTAGGATGACAGAGATTTTACATTTCCCTAGGCAATGTATGCCAATACTTGGGATCTTGCTGTTAAAAAAATCCTCCCTGAGGTCTAGCCTAAATCTTCTTTGCAACAGTTTAAGCTTTCTACATTTTATTCTTTACTCTTATGTGTGGAGTGCTGGCTCTCCCAGCGC
>NW_010186302.1:0-16505 GCF_000695765.1 Mesitornis unicolor | reverse complement strand
AGGTCCCTTCCATTTCCTAACATTCTGTGATTCTGTGATTCCAGACCATTGGACATCATGCTCAGCACATAAAGCTGTGGGAAGAAGAAGGAAGGGGAGATGTTCAGAGTCGCAGCTTTTGTCTTCCCAAGAAACTGTTACACATGATGGAGCCCTGCTTTCCTGGAGATGGCTGAACACCTGCCTGCCATGGAAAGCAGTGCATGAATTCCTTGTTTTGCTTTGCTTGCATGCATAGCTTTTGCTTTACCTGTTAAACTGTCTTTATCTCAACCCATGAGCTTTCTCAGTTTCACCCTTCCAATTCTTTCCCTCATCCCACTGCGGGGGAATGAATGAGTGTCTGTGTGGGGCTTAGCTGCCAGCTGGGGTTAAATCGTGACAGCGGGTAATTCTTTTCATAGACTCACAAATGGCTCCACTGTGGCTTTGTCAGGAGCTCAGAGGAGGGACAGCAAGATGATTCACTGCCAAGGAGGAGAATGAGAAATGGGCTGTGTTTCAGAGACCATAATCTTTCCCCCGTTTCCCTCCAGCACAACCATCTCAGCTCCATTATTTTGAGCAGTTTGTTTCCCCTCGGGCACTTGCAATACCCAAGCCTGCTGGAGATGCAGAACCATGACCTAATCCATCACCTTCACATGTCCACGGGGAGGTCGCTCCTCCAATGAAGTTGCTCTCTGCAATGCATGGGTCACCCCACACTAGAATATGAGAGAAATGCTGCACATGTTGCACTAGATGCCATGAATGAATGTGCTTTAGGACAGTGGAAATAAAGACAAATGCCCCCCTTTTTGCCTCCATACTATTAAACAGTTTAGTTTAGGACAAACCAGGCTGATACTCCTCTTTGAGGAAAATCCACAGCCATGCCTGTGCCTTTAGACCAGAAACAAAGTTAGAAACCATGCATTCAGATCTAATCAAAGCCTTTCAAAAGCCCAGCAGGTACCACCAGGATGCAAGCAAAGTTTGGAATTTCCACTTCTCATTAAATTCGTCACTTGTAAATTAAAAACAAGCAAGATTCTCATTTATAGAAAGGTCCCTTTATATTGCAAAGTGGTATGAATAGGAATCAAATATATTGTGTTGCATATATATAGCTAATATGTCTTTGCATGTGTGCAGAGTATCTTGTGTGAAAGGAAGAGCTTCAATATTTGTTCAGTATTTCATCTCCCAATATAATTTCAATATGTAAAACAAATGTTACTTATACAGCACACTCTTGTAAGTCATACAGATACAGTTTGTTCCACCAGGCAGGATTTATTAGTCACAAATCCTAGCCAGCTTATTTCTTTTTCTTGTATGTTGTAGTGTTCATAAGACAATTGAGTCTGGGGACAGGAAAACATTCTCATATGCAAATCTGCATATAAAGCATACCTTTTAATTTATTGTTTGGATATTAGGTGCTGTGACAAGATAAGTCATATGATGTGTAATTGGCCCGGTGAGGATTTATTGGTGTATATAATGTATACACTTTTATTAAAGTACAAGAAGAAAATTACTTTGTCAATCATTTCTAAGAGAAAAAGGGCCTGGAGAAAGCATTAATTCTTCTGCTGTCACTTTTGGCACTGTAGTCCTTTCTATGCACAACTATGTTTTTAAAAATATTGCTACTGTACTTTAATCATAAATAATACAGAAGTTTTCTGATTTCTGATTTGATGCAAAAGACGGTCAGATGTGTTCACACATGCATGCACATGCACACACACATCAAGCAGCCAATATCTGAGTTATCATTTATAATTAAAAATCCAGATAGGTATAACAGCAGGTGGGAATGACACTGTGGTCCTCTGTGTTGTTGGAGGAGAGGTAAACCCCATCTATAGGTAAGCCAAGGCAATACTAGCACCTCTAGCACACATGTATTATCAATATGCAAACCGTTCAGTAACTATCTGATGTTCCTCCACTTTCTTGGAAATAATAAAACCTACATAATCATCAGAGGAAATAAAAGCATTTCCTTTGCTTTGCTTATATTTTGCCCTTATACACAACAATGTTTGCTTGCTCACAAACACCTAAGGAAAGCATAGGAAAGGTAAGGTCTTTCTTCTCAGAGTATAGACTTGTCCAAACCCTTTCAGTTCCACCTAAAGCAACAAGGTCAAGACTCTCTGCTCCTGCCTCCTTGTTTCATCTCCTGTGCCAGCTTTCATTTGACTGTACACTGTTCTTGGGGACCACAACAAACTTAGTCACAAACCATCCACAAGATAAACTCATACAGAAAAGTAGAAATGGCTCTTGTCTTTGGGCACACATGGAACAGATTAGCCTACGACTTGACTGGAATATCTGCTGGGATTTTTGTAAAGGAAAGAAACAACTTGTCCTCTAGCAAAGCAAAACTCTGCCTTCAAAAGCTTCTATGTGCAAACATGTTATAGTTAAAAATGTTTACAAAGTACTGATTCATACCACCCCATCCATCCTGGGTCACCACCTGTTTGGCACTCAAAGCTAGTTTTCCTTAAATGAGATGAACATTCATTCGGACTCGTCAGAGAATTTGAAATATAACATCTCTCATCAGAGTTGGCATTAATATAATGAGCCAAGAGACTCCTAGGGTAGCAACTCTTTGGGTCACTTCTCAACCATGTTATTTACATGTACATACACGATCGACTGTAGATCTATGTCAAGCTTGAGGGACGGCTTTGCAGAAGATGTCAAGCCAGTCAATAACCAAGTACCAACACACACTCTTATTTATCAGCCACCCATTTTGTAGTCCATTCACTCACAGCCTGAACTAGGTCCTGCCAGGAGGCTGTGAGCCCACGCCAGCAATCCCAGGAAAAAGCGTGCAGCCCAGGGGGCTGCCAGGGCCCAGGTCTGCTACTGGAGGGAAGAGCCAGTGGCCAGCACTCCCCAGTGGGATGTCTCCTGAAGTCTACAGCTTGCAAAAACTTGAGTGTTGGCCTAACTCTGCTGTCCTAGGGCAACCCTGACTTAGCCGCAGAGGGAAGAGAGTCAGAGCCACACCAGTCTGGCATGGCACAGCCTCTTCCATTCTCTCATGCCACATGATTTGTGGCCAAATATTCTTTTGCTGTGGGTTCGTTCTGTTTCATACGCAACTTCCGAAGCACTTATGAACTCGAGTTTTTAAAAGAACTGTAAAATAACGCAGCATCACATTGCCTCCTGTCCTCTCTCCCAGCCTGACATAATGTTCTGGTTTGAGCTAAATAGAGCTAATTTTCTATTCAGTGATTTTACTTTTTCAGTTAAGTCTCTTCTAAGTTACTGTACTTTCTGAATCTAAAGGTATGTTTTTCCAGACAGTGTCCACTTCTACAAGTGGCTTCATGTTTATAGTTACTATTAGGTATGGTATGTAAATATAGCTCTTGCTTATACTTATGCCTATGGAGACCAAGGCCCCAAAATGGGTGCCATATTGGAGTGTCATAAGTGAGGTGTCACACCTGCAGGGAGGAGTGGACAGCATAGATGACCCAAAACTGACCAACAAGGTATTCCATCCCACATACATCATACTCAGTATAAAGCTGAAGGATCATGAGGGACAAGCTCTCTTCTCCTCTTCTGTCATGCCAATGTCCAAGCAGGACTCTGTGAGTTCATCTGCCTTCAACCCTGATCCATGCGTTCCTGAATCCAGTTCCTGAATCCAGCTCCAGCCTGCTGCTGCTGGGACTTTTCCAGTGCCTTGCTCTGCAAAGGCTCTGGTGACGTAATTGTCATTGGGGAGTGTGGACGGAGAAGAGGATTTTATATTGGTTCTGTATATATTTGTACATATTTCATTATTTCCCTATCTACATTATTATCTTTTTCATATTATTGTTACTGTTTCATTACATTGGCTAGTTTTCTTTTCCAACCCATAAGTCTCTCTCTTTTATTTTCTTTCTCTTCCCCTTCTAGGAAGGGGAAAGGGGTTAATAGAGAGCATCTGTCTGTCATTTAGTGGCCAGCCCAGCCCTAAACTTCAAGACAGAAACCTTTTGATCTGCTCTATAGAGCCCTGCCAGTAGAGGTAGGAGAGCTGCTGACAGTAGCCACTGTTTCTCATCCTCTGGGTGCAGATGGGGGGAAAAAAAGGATATTTTTCCAGTGTGATTTACAACTAAAGCCAGATGGAAAAGGATGATTCCTTTCAAAACAGCTAGCCTTCCCTATCACCCCAAAACAAGTGGCCTGCACCCAAACTGCCTCTTGCAAATAGTCTCTGACACATGTTAATGCTAAGACCATGCCTGAACATCACTTGGAAGTGTGACGATTTATGTAAACCAAAACTGTACCAGGGCCTGTGCTAACAAATATACCAAATTGAACTACAGTACTGCAGTGCTGGGACATGTGCCCTGACACTTTCTTACTGATAGAGGTGTAACAACAGTCTGTCTCTGTACAAATAGGATAGGACAAGGAGTAATGGCTTTAAACTGGAAGAGAGTACATTTAGATTAGACATTAGGAAGAAATTCTTCACTCTGAGGTTGCCCAGGGAAGCTGTGGATGCCCCCTCCCTGGCAGTGTTCAAGGCCAGGTTGGACGGGGCTTTGAGCAGTCTGGGCTGGTGGGAGGTGTCCCTGCCCATGGCAGGGGTTGGACTGGATGAGCTTTAAGGTCCCTTCCAACCCAAACCATTCAGTAATTCTATGATCAACACCTGCCCCAGTGCTCCTCTACCGACTCCAGGTACTGTTCACACACTTCCCCAGTTCTTCACCAGCAGTTTTTTACTTTTCTCCTCCACTTCCAAACCACAGACCCACTTCTGAGCTCCTGATCCCAACCACTATGGCCACGTCCATTCTCGTCCTCCTGCTGTCCTTCACGTTCCAGCCGTTCGCACTGCAGCAGTCCCCAGCTTGTCTCACCTTCTCAGGGTGCTGACTGGATTTGGAACCTTTGGCACGCAGAATAACCCTCCAGTGACAAAAAAAGCATATATAGATGCTTCAGAGACCAAGAGTTTGGCTAAACAGAGGTAGTTGTGTGCAGCTTCCCTGCCACACAGGCAATCTGTTTGTCAAATTTCAAGTCCTTGCCCGAAATAACAGTTAAAAGCTAAATAGGCAAAAACTTGTTAACAAAACAACTGTAAGATTTTTGTTTTAAGATTGGCAGAAAAACATATTTTCCCTGACCTAGTTTTGAAAAGTGCTGATTTACTTTTCTTTAAAGATTTCTAAAATATTCAGTTAAACACAGGCGCTTTTCACCTTTTGGGAAAGTTTTAATCCAAATTATTACAGTCTGACAAAGTTATAAACCACTGAAAACAGAATTCAACAATGATAAGGGCTGAGCAACCTTAATCAGAGGCTTTGCTACTGTAGTTAATCCCCAGAGGGGGTTATTACCCCAATAATAATTTTAAAAGATTATGGAATTACTTATTTTTTGATTTCTTGACTTAGAGAGACATCTGGCCTAAACATTTTTTGATGTCTAATTATGATAGGGGAATACAGCACTAGTAAAAGTTATTGCAGCATGCAGATCACTCAGACTGCTAGATTGTGCTAAGGAAAAAAGTTTATTGGCAGGGGGGACAGTGGAAGAGTTGCAGAGACATTACAGTTGTTCCTAAGCCTGTTTTTCCTTCCACACGGTAATACAGTCATAGCAGGCTTGTAACAAAATCATATTTCTGTATTGGAATAAGTTACTTTGTTTTCTTTAAACAAGAGAGGGAAAATTCAGGGGAAAAATACATGTGTATTAATTTTACTGCTTTCTAAAGTGCTGTAATGCTGTGAACATGATCCCTTAACTGGTAGAAAGATGGGCTTCCCAGCACCATTTCAGACTAGAAAGCCAAAAAAAGTTATAAATCTCTCTTCTGAGCATCAGCCACCATTTTTAGCATCATTGTATCAGGCAAATGCATTCTGGTTTTAAAGCTTCAAATTAGGAAAAAGGAATAGTTGCTTTTAATTTTGTTTAAAAGCTGGCCGATGTTACATTTGCTTATTTAAGCTTCATTAAATTCAGGTTCCCATCTGCCTCTTTTTCACACCATTTCCAAATCCAAAAGAAAAGCATTAGTCCTCTCTGCTAGTTACAACAAACCATTCCTGTCAGGTATTGCCCTCTTGACAAAAAATACCCCAAACGAAACCACCTTTAAAAACTTAGCTGATAGCTCTATGTAAAAAGCAAAAACACTACCAAAGCCCAAAAAGCCCCCCCAAAACCCAAACTCCTGGCCTTTCCAAACAGGCTGATATATTTGTAACAACACCTTTACCGAGTTCATGTATCTTCTTTATTGCTCTTCATAAACAGGCTATTGGATCCTTCGGACTTCCAACGTGAAAAATGAAAGAATTTCCTCCCATTCTTGCCTCTCTTATCTCATAATTGTTTTGTTCAGAGCAGTAGGAGAGACCAATATAAATGTCTCTACTGTTTTATTTGCCCTTTTCAAGCTCATTCATACGTTTCTCGAGGGCATTTTTTTTCTCCTTTTCCATTTGAATTTGTATCTGTTTACTGCTCTGTACATGCAAGCAAGCTAAATTTTTTGAGATTTTATTCCAGAGCCTTATGAAACACAGATAACAGAACAAAGTATTTAACAGTGAGATTTCACAGTGTCTTGTAATGATGGCACGAGATAAAAAATTTAGGGATATGTTCAGCCCCAAGGAATACCTGTACAACTGAACTTATGTTCCCAAACGTGTTAATCTTCTGAGCATGGAACATCAGCCATGCTTCCTTCCAGACATTTTGGGCTACATTTTACAGCCCTTGTTCTGAGCTCGTAAGGAGAAGGATGCAGGAGACGGATCAATATCAACAGCTGAAAGCTCTGTCCTGCATGGTAGGGTGCACAGCTCAGGCATGTTCTGAGGTATGGCAAGGACAGCCAGAGAAAGCAAAGAGCTGGTTTCAGGAAAGACCTTATTTCTCATGACTTTAGGATTACAAATTGTGATGTGGAGCTTCAGAGAAATCCCAGAGCAGGATAGCAGTGAAGATCCATTTCCTGTGGCTGAACCATCTTGCCGTATAACTCTGCTAACTAAAGTAAATACATGCTGTTCCTGCCTTCCTCCACCTTCCTACCTGTAGATAAGTGAAAGCACTTTGGGTGTCTCTAGCAGGCAAAGGTTAGAGAGGAGTATGGGTCAACCGACCCTATGCCCATACACATATAAATATATATATATATTTAGGTTAATAATCTGAAATTAAAATTCTATAACCACCTTTGTTATAACATTCTCCCATGACCTTTTGCTAGCTGAAATCTGGCACAGCAGAACATCTATGCCCGTGTTTTCAGATGACAGCCTGTAAGGTGTAAGACCGGTATAGGAATAAAGGTGATATGCTATTAATTATACAACAGAACTTGCATGGGAATCTAGAGAGGGAAGTGTGGAAATTGTCTCTTCAGGGAAATTGCCATTTGGTGGGGGTTTTTTCCTATCCTTTTCCTTCCTCTGTAGGTTCTTATACCATGCTCACATCTGTAGTATCCAGCAGAGCATTAAGCAATGTGAATAACATCTGTCAAACGTGTGGTGTCTGCTTATGCGAATGCTTACTTGGAGTGTTCCCGAGGCTTGGCAGCTGGTTGTCTTTTGTGATCTGGAAATCAATCAAGAGGGACTTCTGCCAAATCAGAGATTTTTCCACTCTTCTTCTTACTAATCGCAGCAGACATTCGCTTGCTGAGGTAAAGGACAGTAAATTGTGGGATTGACAAACATTAGTACCCAGACCAGGGACTGGTGGAGAGCAGCACCCCATGCCTCCTCATGAGGTGAAGTGAAACTTCAACTTCAGTTTTAATTGGCTATGTCATGAGGATCTAGGGACCTTTTACCCTGAAACACGGAAAGATTGCCCAAAACCTTTCATTCCGTAAGTCATCCAAAACTGACAATCCTGCCAGTGCACAATGTGGGTAAAAGTTCTTCTGTGATGATCAAGCTGCCGGGTAAGGTAAATTGATAACTGTTTTAAGAAGAGAAATACAGATAGCAAGTAAAATGCCCTTCAGATGGTGGTACCCCATGTTTGTGCAGCATCACACAGACCCCCTATACCATGCTGCACAGATCCTGTCCATGGAGATAAATATCTCCTTTTTGGCTATTAGAGCTAATACATTATTTTCTAATAAGAATACAGCTCTATTCAAAAAGAACGCTTGCACAACAACTTCTTCCTGCATTTTTAGCTAAAGGCAATGCCATGCAGGTAGTGTAAGCACCAGCACCAGGTGGGAGCTGCCTGCAGGATCACTCTTACAATGAGCTGGCCAGGGTTGTCCTGTGGCCAGGGGGTTTGTGCAGCACCACACAGCCTGAAGGCCATGCTGGATGTGCAGCTCAGCACAGCAGAGCACAGGCTGCTCAGATTAAGTGCTATCTGGATCGCCAGCTCCTCAACATGCAACAGTCTCCCAGTCAAGATCAACACATTTTACCCCTTGATCCACTGAGAGTTTTCCTTTCCCAAATACGTTATAACAGACAGATTATACTAATAACATTCTGGCTTCTCCAAGCCCTAAATATGATGGTCAATAGAGTAGACAGGGCCTGTTCAACATCACTAATTCCTTAGACAACATTTTCTGCACAGCTTCTAGTACAGGCAGTTAGGAAGGTGGTTTGGGGAGGTTCTGGCAGAGGTCCCCAGGGAAGCAGGAGAGTTGGGTGACTGGGTATAGCTGCTGCCCCAGGACATGGGACTACTTCTTCTGTGTCCCTTCCTCCTTCCTAATCTCCATTTCGGGCTCAGTGTGAGTCACAGAACAGCTCTCATTGGCCCAGACATGCCTCTTACCATTGACAACATCAAGATACAAAACTCTCTGTTTGAGTCATTTAATGTCCCTGCCCTCTGGTGAAAAGGTATGAGTGGCCTTTTTATGGCAACATATCCCTAGTCATCTTTGCAGAGATGAGGATTTAGCCATCCCAGATCCCAGATTTAGAGATACTGAAATCCTACTGACTCATATACTGAATAACACGGTAGAGAGAGGGGAATCTGTGTGGATCTTATCAGTGAGAGGTCTCCTGACAGCAGTGCTGCTTCCTATCACTGTGTGCTGCAACTATGCCTCAAAGCAGGTCTCACACCATTTAAGCTCATTACCCTGGGGCTCACAGCCTCCCTGAGACAAGCAAATGTAGCTGGTGGCCAACAATGTCAAACATGACAGAGGGATCCACAAGTATGAGAATGGATGTTTGCCTTCTGTGATGCCTGAGAAATTTATTTCAAAAGCACAACCAAACATTGTATGAGATAAACTTTGTTCTATCTTTTATAAAACACTTGAAGTACAGTTCCTGAAGTACACATTTAATACAATACCGAAATAAAATATCTAATAAAAATTAGCTCAATTAGCTGAGACATTTTTCTTTCTACCACTAACCTAAGACATATGTAAAATTTTATTATGCTTAATGGCTGCCTGGGCTCCTGCTGTAATGACTTCAAGGAGCTCACTGAGCTATGATGCTTTTGCCATGTGAAGTTTAAATGGAGGGCAAGACACTCAGAGGGAAATTTCAGAGAGGAACACGACAAGCTGCTGGACTTGACAGAGGCAGGGAGGTCAGAAGAGAACAGGTAGATTTGTAAGTCATTGATGCAAAGCAGATAGCTGAAGCCATGTGAGGCAGCGAGCTCGCTGAGAGGAAGGTTTTAAATGAGAAAAGTGAGCCAAGGACATTATCAATAATCTGCAAGTAATTGCCTGGTTTTACACGTGATGTCAGAGACGCTGTAGGAAGCGCCTCCTGGGATTCACCCTAAATACTGTAGAGGAATTGAGTGTGGAAGGCAACAGAGGATGTGTCTAAAGCAGCACTTTAGCTCTGGTCAGGACTGTGTGATGGAAGCGATTCTCCTGATCACCACCTGTAGGTTCACACCATGAATAGTCTCCGAGTAGGCAAACTGGACTCTTTGGGGGTTAAACTGAACCAAAGGATGCACTCCAGGTGCACTTCAGCTGCCAACAGGCACTCACTTCCCTGGATGAGAGTAGACCCAGACTAAGTGAAGCCTCCGAAACAAATTCAGTGTGAATGTCAGGTCTTCAGCACCACTCCTCTCAGTGTTACAGACTCCTTCTACAGTGCCCCCATACTTGCTAACGTAAACACAACCATGGTGGTATCTTTCCCAATTTTGCTGCAGACTTCCTATATGGACTCACATAAATCACTGCATTTCTCTATGTCTGTGTCCTCCATATATGAAATACTCTCAATACCACATCTCGCACTCACTGGCACATGGAGGGGGTAAAACCGTCAACACATGTCAGTCACTTAGACACCATGGTGACAAGTATCCCTCTACAAGGCAGGGAAAACATTCTGTTCGAAACAAGGTTTGACTACCATTCGGGAAATGAGATGGGGACTTTAAGCTGAGCACCAAGGATAAATGTATGGACCAGACTCCTTGACCTAGTGAGCTGCGCCTGTTCTTGCAGACTCCAAAATATGGGTCCTGCTGAAAGAGAACATGACAAAATCAAAGACAACCTGTTGAAGAAACAGCACAGCCAGCTCGGAGTGGTGGGTACTTCACCTTCTGACCTTCCTGTCTTCACATTCTTTTGAGATACCTTGGGATGTTCCTTCACTGCGAAACTGCATAATGTTCTGCCATTGTTTCATTCAGACAGTAACACAAAACAATTCACTGTACAACAGCAAAAGAATGCTGTCTACATGTTTATCAAGTGTCTCCCAGCTGATCTCTTTGCTTGAAACCCTGTAAACATTTTTTGTGAAGTTCTTGAGGTTGATTAATTTGTGTTTAGCCCAGTTGCGTTCTGCTCTAGAATCTATTGAATTCAAACCAGAAACTCTGGTCCAATACCTCATAACCTTGAAAGCTTTTGCTAATTAATTCTACACTCAGCATAACTGCTACATCTATGTTCCGTAGCAATTGCCAATGCAAGTTACTGACTTACATGCAAATCAGCTTTTTCACAAAGAGAGTGCTATTCCCTCTTACTTCAACAGCAGTTCTTCCTTAAAGCACCCAATTGTAGAAGCCCTCCAACAGCATCTGTTCCTCTTGCTGTGAATAACTTCCTCAAGGCTGCAAATAGTCACAAAGCATCAGGTAGCAAACTGCTCAAGACCTATATTAAGAGGCCATGTCCCACCTATAGTGCTTTCTATTTAAATCAGTGAAATTCCTGAATTAACTCTAAAAGAGGAGTTAGATTTTTGGAGCATTCACTTTGACACACTTTACTAGCTTTTCTGGGAAAACAGTCAGTACTCCTAAGATTTTCTCAGCCATTGAATTTATGTTTGTTTGTTCGTTTCTGCTATTTGCACACAAATCTCTTTCCACTACACTTGAATCACTGAAAAAGGAAGATCCACATTCCCAACAGCAGGCTGCAATAGCATAAAACATTTTTCTGCTTTGCTGGCACATCACATTATAGAAGCTGTCCGTAATCTTAGTAGAACAGACAATGTAAAAAGCCTTCCTGTTTATATCAGACCTTGTTATTAAATTTATATCCATTTCTCATAATAACTAACATTTCCCTTTATCGTAACTCTGAAAAATAACTCCTCATGCAGGACTTGAGCGTGGCATTTGATACAGTCGTTGGAGGAATTCTGAAGTCCCATCTCGGAGACGTGGCAGGGGATTAGTGGGATTGTGAGTAGATGGCTTCAATCATTCCTCACCGACAATACTCAGTGAGTCATGAAGACTTTCTACTTCCACGGCTATCACCCATGAAGTTTTGAAAGCATCCACCTAATTCAGTATTTAGAAGAAGGCCCTTAGTACGAAATAGTTTGGACTAAACCACAGGCAATACACTGTAGGCACCAGAGTTAGCAGGAACTGCCTCTACATCTCCGCTGCCCAGGGCCCTGATGGCACAGCTGGCTGAAGAGCTGACAGCCAAGGCGATCCAGGCTGCCAGAGAGGAGCCCCAGTGAACTCACTGCAGCCATACAGAGCTGGGATAGCCAGTCTTTTCACTGCTCTGCAGAGCTAAACGTCGTGACATGTATTATAAAATCACAGTTTAGAATGGCAAATGAGAAGAACCAGTCTCCAGTTAAAACAAGAGGTGATGTGACCCGACACAGCCTCTCTCTGCTATCAAATCTGCAGTACCTTCTGCCACCTCTTTCCTGAGCCAAGCGCTCAGTCACCACTCCACTGCTCAGAGGCCTGGACCACTTCTTCCAGTCTGAGAAAACCCTCTGATCAGATATCATTTCCTCTTCACTGTAATTCTGGGCATATTTATGCAGAATACCTTATTCATATCTTCATTCCTGGGATTTGCAGAATATCTTCTGCTTCATGTCTATGGAACTTCAAAAGTGCAATTAATTTTAAATAATGTAATTGAAACAAAGCCTCAGATGCCTCTGTAGCAGAGGGAAAAGAAGAGGAGAAATTGCATTGCATGTGAGCAGGGAAAGGCAGCCAGGCTATCCAAGTTCTGTGAGTGTGACCCCTTCGCATACAGTTGTCCAGTTTACTGATAAATTAAAACTGGGATGTCATTTCTTGAGATGTAGCTCTAATACAAATGTTTTTAAATACTTCTTCTTTGCCTAGACCTAATTATCCAACCCTCTCACCTCTTTATGCAGCATAGCTATTTTAGAAACTTTTACTATGAGTGCCATATATAATGATATACCTACCAACACGAGAAAACAAAATATTTTCTTCTTTGGAATAACTTACATCACGGATAATACATTTGTGCTTTTTACAGGGACAACATGGATGTATTCACCTTTGTTTTGGAGACGTGGTTGGCACAGTCTGGAGGCAAGATTACATACCAAAGAGTCACAATGCACTTATTATTTTAACATTACTTTAACAAAAGCAAATAAAAGCATATTTTTTAAATGTTCCGTGAAATAATATATTCAACTAGCCCATCCCATCAGTCTTTGGAGTACATTCCTGCAGGAGCTCTCTGGTGGCAGAGAAATTATTTTTACCAGAGACCAGCTTAGAAGGAAAAAGACTAAAAGACCTCCAGCATTCAGGATTTCTGCATTATTTGTAACCATTCTGCATGGTAGAGAGTTGACATACTTCCCTTTTTATTCTGTGTGCCTAAAATTTGCACCAGAAGCTGCTGGCTCATATTCTGCCTGTATTTTACTTTTTCAGAGCTCAGCATAAACAAGCCCTCTGGAATCTGGACAGACTCTATTCCTGATGTTTCATATCAATCCTGCCCAGCAGCTCCAAGATAGGATAATGGGTCGTGAACCTCTAACATAACCTTGTCACAAAAGGGATTGAGAAAAAGCTTATTTCTCTGCCTATCTTCTATTCACATCTACTAAAGCTTTCATTAATCTCCTGATTCTCAATTTCAAGATGAATCAGAGTAATTGAGGTATCACTTCTCCACTTTGCTTAAAGTTTTAAAGTGGGAACCTACTCTTTAATATGAGGATACTCAGCCAGCTGTCCAGCTATGGAAAATGATGACACCGTTGCTATACATGCATTTGCAAGCAGAGGATTTGGCTTCACAGTCTGCATGGAGCTTCGCTAAGCTTAAAAGAGCCATTATCTTTACTACTCTAGTTAACACCTTGGTTAATTTAAAGATACCAGAGTAAAATAGCTCCCATGAGTCAGTAATAAAACTGCAGTCCGTTGTCTATGAATGTACAGCTAAAGTCAGGAAAAGTAGCTAATTTACAACGACATCTCCTTTGCCTTTTTGACTGTCTGCTGAAGACATCTGAACAACTCAAGTAAAATAGTTATCCCAACCTGGAATTGTTCATGGTTGACGTGGTTAATCAAGGAAACAGAAGTCACAGTTAGGACCAGCTTCTCATTACAGCTGTGCTAAATGCAAACAGGCAGCTGAGGGCAGTCTCTAGTCTCTGAATTCACAATCTAATTAGACTAGATGAGAAAGTATTACCCTTCACTGAGGGGAAACTGAGTCCTAGTTAGATGAAGTGACTTACTACCTGGAAGGATTTCTCAGAGCCAGGAATTTAACTGAGATCTTTTAAGGTGTAGCTCAGTACCTTAATGACTGGATCATCTATCTTCCTTTCTCCTAAGGAGCAAAGGTTTTCCCATAATATAAAATTCTTCCTACAGGTCTAAAAGTTAAGCTGTTTAAGAAATGTGACTTCTTAAACCTAGCAAAATTTGTCCAAATAAAAAAAAAATAACAGTAATAAAACATAAGTAGTTTTTACATCTCCAAAGCCAAGCAGAAAATATTAGCTAATTCAACCTTACAAGACCCCTATGAGTTAAGTACAGGCTACACTTCTCAAATAGGCTTTTTATTCCTCCCTCTCTCTTTCTCTAAGCACGCAACCAAAATTACAAACAAGGTACATAATGCTTCTGTGTGGTAACCATGGTAATCAGCTGTATCAACTACTGGAAATGACAATATATCTAAGTCTCCAAAACACAGACCTGCCCCACTCTCACGCAAGTTTTCCTACATGCAGCCACGATGTCCTAAAAACAACTTGAATATTTTTTGCTGAGCAACCAGGCAATATTCAGGGACTGCCCTTTGTAAACCTGCTTTATTGATGGGGAAGCAGTCACCGTTTGCTTTGGAAAATCCCAGCCCAGTGCCTCTCCATGCCTCAGACACTCTCTGGCCAACACAGCCCTGGTCTTTATTCCTACAGATACTGTAACCTGAACAGAACACTGCTCCATAGCAGCTCCTTCTATCCAGATGAAATTAGCATCGGAACTGTTAATAAAGATTATGACTCAGGGAAAGGGTACGATTTAATTGAATGGGGCTAGAAACACAATATTCTGGGTTTTTTTCACCAAACTTCAGCGTTTCCCCAAACAACGCTGTTCTCTTCATTGCTTTAAGCAAACATGGTTTCACAAGAAGTTATTGGGCAGCAGCGTTTCTGAAAACAAGTACATTTTGCAGTCTACTGAAGCTAGACTGCATCGGTACAAGACTGACTGATGATTCTTCTTTGATTACTTCAGCTGAAGAAATATGAAAGCCGGTCCTTTCCTCCGAGCACATTGATACAAGATTACAGGCACTTCTAACTAGGATAACCTGTATAACTTCTGTATGCCCTACCTCAAACATTGCTTTTATTAACTTTATTTTGTTTCAAAGCTTAATTCCTCCAGGTGCTTTGTTGCCACATGATGACTAAGGCTGCTCGGTTTAATAATGTCAAACCCTCTCCATGTCCTTTGCAGAAGATGAGGCTAAGGCTTCTCTTACCTGGAAATGGGGTTTTTCACGTCCTATTGCTCAGCTAAAATGGGGGCTCCAGCAGGTTGAGGAGGATGTGTGCTAGAAATAAATCATTTAAATCCAACAAGACTTTGCAACAGATGGAATAGGGTTAAGCTGCCATTGTGATGACCATTTTGCATGCCAAAATTCACCTTTTGGTCTCCAAAAGCTTGTATGACTAAATGCAGCATACCTGTCTGATTCCACAAACTGTTCTGTTATTTCAACAAGTGTTAGCGTTGATCTCAGTGAGAGCTCTGTTTCTAGCAACAATTTGCATAGCAGTACTCATTTCCAAAATGCTTCACAGGTTTTATGCCCACAAGACCATCTCTGGATGGAGAAGACAGAAAACCAGAAAACCAAGTGTTGGCCACCTGGGGAAAGAAAGGAAGATTCAGACAATGCCGACACTTGGGACTGAAACCTTGGTTTTGTAACACAAAGATCATTGGCAAAGAGCTACACAGCGACCTCCGTCATGGTCTGTGTTACCCTGGATGTCCACTGCAACTGGGTAGGTGCAGGACTGGGATGTTTCTATACAGGAGTTCCCAAACCTCAGTATTCAGGTTTAATTCTGAAAATAAATGCATAGTACTTTATTAACTGACCCACGAACCCTGGGAGATTCAAAGACTGAATTAAAACTACCAAAAGGGTACCTGCAATTCTAACACTGTTTGCAACCGGATTCTTAACACACTCCCTACCCCTCCCCAGCAGAGAGTGCACTTCCGTTTTCCTAAACACGTGTAAATTTGCACATTTGAATTCTGTTCTAGCCAAGGTAGTTTTTCAGCGCACCTTGCTCACCAGCCGTGCTCTCTGTGACATGATAAATACCTCGCAGATATCACCCATCTTCTCCCTTTTTTATAAAGGCGAACTTTGTGTGTGCAGCATAACATTTTTGTTTTAAAAAGGACTTGGGCTTTTCAGTGGAGAAAGGAGGAGATTAATATAATTGTCCCTTCTTATTTCAGCGCAGGCCGGTGAGAGAGGCAGGCGTCCAGGATGGAGGGAGACGAGGAGATGCGAGAAGGTTTGCACAGGTCCCTGGTCCCGGAGCTGCTTAATTTAGCGCGGGAAGAACAGCGGGCCAGCTCATTACCGCCTGATTAACAGCGGGGTAAGGGAGATGGGGGCTCCGCGCCGCTCAGGGCCTTGTTTCCCGCCGTCATCCGCGGCGACGGCGGCA
>NW_010186301.1:386-2515 GCF_000695765.1 Mesitornis unicolor | reverse complement strand
TTTTTTAATTTAGTTATTTAACTTATTAATTTCATTAACTTAATCTATTTCATTAATTTAATTTATTTCATTTATTTTTAATTTTAATTTATTTTATTTAATGTTTTAATTGTATTTTTCCCTTCACCAAAGGGACCGCACACTTCATGGCTCCCCATCCCTCCCCATGTTACAGCCTTGGCCATCTCCAGCCCCGTAAAGGAAACCCCCCCGTTGCCCCCAGTGCAGCAGGGATGGCAACCCCCGAACAGAACAGCAGTGGCTTCCCAGAGCCACGGGAGACGCCAGATTGTGGGGAGGAAACTCGAGAAAATGCCGCTTTGCGTCGGAATAAACGAGCTCAGCTGCTGCTGTCGGCCAGGGAGGATGGTGCTGGGCGGCTCTCACAAGCGCCTGCTTCGTTAGCAGCAATCAAATGACTCGGGCTGAAACTTTCCAAAAGCAGCTTTTGATATCCGAGGCTCCTCTGAGAGCCGTGATCTTTTATTTCCAGAGCACGCCTTGGTGCTGCCCCTGCTTCCTCAAACCCACGCGCACGGCTGTGGCATCCTCCGAAACGAGAGTGCCTGGCAATTAGCGGTAACTCGACCAGCGGCGCGGGGCCCACGTGGGTTTGAGTCAGCAAAGTGCGCGGCCCCCGCGGGGCTGGGTCCTGGGTGCGCTCCAGCCCCTCGCCCCTGCACGCTCCCACCTGCTCTGCTTCGTTAGTGAACTGGGACGTTACTGGTGCAAACTGGGACGTTACTGGTGCAAATTGGGACGGTTATTGATGCAAACTGGGACGTTACTGGTGCAAATTGGGAGGGTTCCTGTGCAAACTGGGAACAGTTCCTGTGCAAACTGAGATGGTTACTGGTGCAAACTGGGACAGTTACTGATGCAAACTGGGACAGTTACTGGTGTAAACTGGCATGGTTCCTGTGCAAACTGGGACAGTTCCTGTGCAAACTGGGACAGTTACTGGTGCAAATTGGGACGGTTACTGTGCAAACTGGGAACAGTTCCTGTGCAAACTGAAGTGGTTACTGGTGCAAACTGGGACGGTTACTGGTGTAAACTGGGACAGTTACTGGTGTAAACTGAATGGTTCCTGTGCAAACTGGGACAGTTACTGGTGCAAATTGGGACGGTTACTGTGCAAACTGGGAACAGTTCCTGTGCAAACTGGGACGGTTACTGGTGCAAATTGGGATGGTTATTGATGCAAACTGTGATGGTTATTGTTGCAAATTGGGATGGTTACTGGTGCAAACTGGGACAGTTACTGATGCAAATTGGGAGGGTTCCTGTGCAAACTGAGATGGTTAGTGGTGCAAATTGGGACGGTTACTGGTATAAACTGAATGGTTCCTGTGCAAACTGGGACAGTTACTGGTGCAAATTGGGACGGTTACTGTGCAAACTGGGAACAGTTCCTGTGCAAACTGGGACGGTTACTGGTGCAAATTGGGATGGTTACTGGTGTAAACTGGCATGGTTCTTGTGCAAATCGAGATGGTTACTGGTGCAAGCTGGGACAGTTTCTGGACGGTTACTGGTGCAAATTGGGATGGTTACTGGTGTAAACTGGCATGGTTCTTGTGCAAATCGAGATGGTTACTGGTGCAAGCTGGGACAGTTTCTGATGCAAACTGGGATGGTTACTGATGCAAACTGGGATGGTTACTGATGCAAACTGGGACGGTTACTGGTGCAAATTGGGATGGTTACTGGTGTAAACTGGCATGGTTCTTGTGCAAATCGAGATGGTTACTGGTGCAAGCTGGGACAGTTTCTGTGCAAACTGGGACAGCTACTGGTGCAAACTGGGACAGCTACTGGTGCAAACTGGGACAGTTACTGGTGCAAACTGGGACAGTTCCTGGTGCAAACTGGGACGGTTCCTGGTGCAAACTGGGACGGTTCCTGGTGCAAACTGGAGCACATGGCCAGGAGGAATGGGGGAGCTGGGAGTAATGGGAAGCCACAGCCAGAGCCGCTCCGTGAGCAGGGACGGGACCCTGACTCTGCCACCTCCGTATCTGGAGCATCCCGAGTGACAGCAGGGGAAAGCCGATCTTTTTAAACCACCACAGCACACAGCCCTCACGAAAGCACAACCCTCCTGGCCGGGTTTTCGTGTCTGTAAA
>NW_010186301.1:0-352 GCF_000695765.1 Mesitornis unicolor | reverse complement strand
GGTTTTGGGAGCCGCAGCGGGCGGGTGGGCGCCCACCCAGGCTGTGCCCCCCACGCAGGGGAGCACCTTGGCAGCTGCCGACGGCGAGGACAGGGGCCGGGAACATGAGAAGGGGAACAGCAGGGGCTCGCCAGGTGGGGAGGGGGCAGCAACACTTTATCCCGTGCAAAAAGCAGCCTCGGATGCCAGGAAATCCTCGCGCTGCCGTCGGCCCCGGCAGCAGAGGAAACCGAAGCCTGGTCGGTCCTGTCAGGGGAACCGTCCCCGTCCCTCCCACTGACACCGGTCAAACCGCACTTGACGACCCGCGGTGACGGTGCGGGGACACTCACGCTTGTCGCCGGGCTGCGGG
>NW_010186300.1:0-12368 GCF_000695765.1 Mesitornis unicolor | reverse complement strand
GGGATGCTCCCCGCCGCCCGTAGGGGCCCACGGGACGCCCCTCGGGGACTGCACGGGACGGGCAGCGGTGGCTGAGCTAAGGCTTTAGTCTGGTTGTAACCCTGCTTTATTTTGGTTATAATTCTGCTTTATTCCGGTTACAGTTCAGGTTTATTCTCGTTGTAACGGAGGCTTCTTTCCTTTATAGTTCAGCTTTCCTTTGCTGTCCCAGGCAGGGCCGCCCGTTGCACGGTGGCCGTGGTGGGGAGGCTGGCGTGCGTGGTGTCATCAGTGGTGAGGCTTGACCCTGCGCGCGTCCAACTCCAGCGCTTGGCACAAACGTGTCACGTTTTCCTGAGTTCCTGCCCCAGGCCCGAGGATGAGGAGGGCTCCTGGGGGTGCTCTGTCTGTTCTTTTCTCTGATAGTTTCCTTTTTTGGGCCCTTGGTCTCTCTTACACACTCTCCTCTGGGCTGTCGGGCCTCAGGGGTTGGTTTGTTGTTGTTGTGTTTTCAGCCGATCCAGAGGAACGGGCCACACAGATGCTAAGAGCCATCTCTACCCAGTTCAACTCTTTCACTTAATGGTTTATATTTCATTGGTCTGATCCAAGTCTCGGTGGAATTCCAGAGCCCACAAGCTGAGGGATGTTTGTCGTCGTAAATGTTCTTGCTCTTGAAATCCACTGGCAGCTCCGAAGAACTTTCTGCCTTTCCCAGGGATTAAAGATTTATTTTAGACAGTAGTGGTGCAGCTTCCTGCTGTTACTCTGCCAGGAGAGTTTAAGTGTCCCAGCTCTGTTCTTGCATGCTTTTCTGAAGCTGCCAGTAATAACATATGATAAAAAGTAGATAATTCTCTTTTGTTTTTTTAATGATGCGGCCACTTGTTTCACGTCGGGATGGGGGTGTCCGTGCAGTGGTAAGGCAGCACTCTCAGGTGAGATTTGACTGTGCAACTTGTGCATCTTCAGGTGACTTTTCAGGGAGGTTCCTGCCAAAAAAAGCTTGTCGCTGCAGATAGACTTTTCCCGCTCTCCTGGAAGCGCAGGAAGGAGCTCACGAGCTGCGTGCATGGTCCTGCTCGGGTCTCCAGTGTCTGGCGCACGAAAGAGGCTCAGGGGAATTCGGGCCCCATCCTGGCACGGGGGAAATCAGTCATCATCCTTCAGCACGGACAGCACAATTGGAGGTGAGGGAAATAGTTGTCTGCAGCTGGGTGACGGGGCTGTTTCACACCGTGCTTAGTGCAGGTGAGGTGAGTTTTATTCAAGCACAGGGCTGCCCAGCTGGAGGTGTGCATTTGATTCAAGCTTGATTCAGAAGTCCAGCTCCCTGGCTGGGTTTTTGACACCATCTTTGTCTTGTGGCTGTAGGGCTCTGGGGAAGGCTCCTTGACTTGCTGACTCTTCAGAAGTGCACCAAGCCAAATGCCTGCCGTTGTGGCTGGCTCAGACACCCTGCGGCCTTGAGTTGCGGGGGCTGATGTGAAGGAGGGGGTGGGAAGGTGGCCCAGGGAATGTTTCCCCTTGAGCCTTGGTGAGAGCTGGAGCTGGGAGCGGAGCCTGTGCCCGCTGTGGTCTTGGCTGCCCTGCTTGGAAGCTGAAGGGATGGGAGAGGCGATGGTTTGGGGAGGACCTCGCTCCTCTCCAGAGGGATCCTGCCCCTGTCTGAAGGTTTTTTGGGCTGAGGCCCTGGAGGATGCCATGGGAGAGGAGTGAGCAGCGCTGTGGTTGCCCAAGTATCTGTGTGTGCGGTGGTGCAGTCGGCTTCTTCAGGCAGGAAGAAAGACTGCTGACCTGAGCAGGAGTCTGTGGAGGGTGAAATCTCTGTAGCACAAACGTTCTTTGGAGGATTAGTAGAAGGAGATACAGCGGGAATCTTGCTGTTGTACTGTTTGGGGGACGCTTGAGATGTGGCCCGTGAATGCTGCCTTGCACTGTCGGGGCAGAGAGCTGGTGGCTTGTTGGAGGTCTTGTCAGTAGCCAGCTCCTGGGGGCACGCTGCTCCCTGCCAAGCTGGGAACCGCTGCTGCCAGTGCTTGTCCCCTCTCTTTTTGCCGTTGCTGCTCTCCAGTCATGGGCACCTCCTGACTCCACCAAGGGAACGAGCTGGGGGTTCAGCAATTCCTCCACGAGGCCGATGATCCTGGGGTTGTACCTCTGGTTGAGTTTTGTTGCGTACCTGGTGTGCTGGGCCTGCTCCCTGCCTCGAGCTTCGAACCCCTCAATAAACAGCAGCTGAGCAGGCAGAGGAAGGAGTGCAGGAATGTTTTGCAGCCTAATCAATGCTGACACCTCAGCTTCACCCCAGCTTGTCCATCCAAATGGTTTTGCCAGGGAGCCCCCTCTGCTCAGCAGCTGTGCTGGGCAGCGGCGTTTGCTTGAGCCTTGGGAGCCGTGGGGTGGGTGTTCAGAGCAGATTTGGATGGTGGGAAATTCCTGCTCCCTCCTGCGTCCTCCATGTGCCAGGGATGCAGGTGTTGCAGGAGGAGAGGCTGCAGTCCAGGCAGAACAGGCTGATTTCTGTCACCCTGCTGTGCTATCTCATCATGCCATTGGTCCCATCCACCTGCAAAAGCTCCTGTCCTCCCTCCATCCCACTGCAAATCGCCACTGCTTGTCTCTGTGCCCTACCTCTGTGCTTCCAGCTTTGCTCCAAGTGTTGCCATGATGCTTTCTGCCCTCTTCTCCTTCTCCAGAAGCGCAGTGCCCGCCCAGTGAGTGGGCTGGGGGGTGTGACCCTTCTGGGGAGTCTGATGCTACGTGTGCTGGGCTTTAGCATAGCTTAACTGATGGCTTCCTGGACGGGTATGGGTTGTGTTGCTGGTAAAGACGTCTGAGTGATCAGCGCTTTGTGTAGCGGCTTTTCTGTGTGGGATTAATATAACTGAAGATTTTCCTTTAAACTTTATTCCAGAGCTCTGGCGTGCCGTGTTGTCACGAGGTAGACTTTGTGGCCCTGCCATGCAGGACAGAGGCGATGTCCTCGCCTTGAGGCAGTGACAGCGGTGACCCGAGACTTGGAGGCTGGTGGAGGCTGCAGGGTGTGAGACCTGGCAGTGACCAGCCGGGCAGTGGCGAGTGGCTGGGGCTACCGAGGGCTGCCCTGGCCCCCAAGGGGAGCATATGGGACGGCTGAGATCTGAAGCCATGACCTGTTTCGGCTCGATGGCTGCTTCTCGGGGCTGGCCTGGTGGTCTCTCGGTGTAGGCTATAGAGCCCCAGCTCCTGTCCCAGCAGTCCCTCTTCTTCTGACCCCACCGACATCGCTGTAGCTGGGAGGCACCTAGGTTTTCTGTGCTCGTTTTTTAGTCTGCCCCGTAGAAATTCCCAGCTGTGTATTTTAAGAGATTAAACCTGCTTTGCATCTGCTTACTCTGCAAATGATGTCTCTAAATTGAACCTAAATCTAAAATAATTCATAGCAATGAAATCTTAATCTTCCTAACACGACGATAAAGCTTAATAATCGCAGTTGGGGTTTTACTTTGAAGAGTTGTAATTTGTTTGGGGAAATCTTGAAGGCATGAAGTGAGTGTCTTTCTTTTTGTGACTTCCATCGTGGCTGTTTGAGCCTGGTACCTAATTAATTGGTTGCATCTTGAGGAAGACTAGACGTTTGCATTGCTCTTAAAGTCCCTGTGTTAAACCAACCCTCACTGCCCCACCTTCCTACATACCCCGTGTGATCCCTCAGCTTTCTGTGCTTGATGTTAATGTTCTCCTGCGATTAACACCGTAAAAGCTGCCCGAGTGATGATTCAGGAAGCTATTTTAAGCGGCAGTAGTGTAACGCAGTGCTTGCCAGGGTGTGGTGCCTGCACTGATGGCCTAGCATCAGCTCAGAGTGTGGTGCCAGGAGCCTGCTGTGGCTGGTGGCTTCCTCTGCCACCGCCACCCCAGTGGTGCAGCTTGCTGACGGTGGCCCCAACCCAAATTAAAGCAGTCGACGTGGCAAAGGTAACGTGATTTTTGTGGTACCTCTGTAGGTGAGATAGTCAGTTGTCCGTTATCTCTGGCATAACGTCTTGAAATCTCACTGTGTTTTTGAGTCCACGTCTCCCAAGGCGGCGTTCATCCCATCCCTCTGGCAGGATGGTGGTGGTGCAGCGTGGCTGTTGTCAGGTTGGCCTCATGGGCTCCAATGTGCAGTTTTTTCCTGCAGAGACCAAGCTCCCTGCTTGATGTGAGAACCCACCAGTCTTTCTTCTGATCCTGTGCACAGCTTTGCCCGTTTATTGCTCTTGCAGTGGTTGGTCAGGTTAGTGGCTCTCCATCTCCGGAGCCATGGTATCTTTTCTGAAGGGCGTGTTTTTTCTTTAGCACTTTCCATCGTGCCTGTGACCTCAGGGCTGTAGCTCCTGCAGGGCTGGTTACTCCACCGAGGTGCAGCCAGCTGCTTCCCGACCCTAATCCTTTGGCAGCAGCAGCTTTTGTGCATCTTGGGTTAAGAATGAATAGAAAAGCTTTACGACCAACCTAGAGAATCAGCTTAAGCATTCAAGCGGCAAGAAGATGCAAGTTTGGACTACTGTATTGAGAATCAGAGAATCATAGAATGTGTTGGATTGGAAGGGACCTTTAAAGATCATCCAGTCCAAGCCCCCTGTAGTAAGCAGGGGCACTGTTACTAGGTTTGCTGCCTAAACATGCGTGGTGTTACTGCTTCAGTGCTTAAGCTGCTCTTCTCTGCCCAGAGGATAATCGTGGTTGGAAGAGATCTTTGTATCCCAGTGCCCGACTCGGTGCAGGGCCAGTTGGATGAGGTTGTTGTGAAGCTTTTCCATTTGCTTGTAAGTAGACAAGACCTAATTTCGGGAGCGTGCAGCCAAGCGTCAGTTTCTTTGTTCACAGACATGGTGAGTTCTGTAGCTGAGCTGCAAAAGCTCATCCTCTGAAACAGGAGCCAGCGAAGATTTGGCAGTGAAAATCTGGGGCCAAAAAAGTGTTTGAGTAAGAGCTGGGGCAGTAAATCCAAGTTGAGCTATAAGCTCTGTGCAGTTCCTGCACCCAAATAAAGAGGCAAGAGAAAGAAACCAGGGAGTGGAGTGCCCCCAGCTTCCTTCTGTGTTGCCAAATACTTGGAAGAGGTTTCAGAAAGATCCTTCCTTCCCTGGTTAAATATTTAGCAGCAGCTCCATGGTGCTAGTAAGGGCAGTGACCTCTCTCGATACTGCTAAGCTTCTGCAAGCAGGCAGAAAGTTAACTGGAAAAGACGAATCTGTGGGCAGTAACAGCTATTTTAAAAAGCTGTGAGAAATAATCCCTCTCGGCTACAAAATTATCTTCAGTAAATTGTTGGGATACCAGCTGTCAAGTCGATGTTCTGGCTCCTCAGTGCACCCATCTGCCCCGATCCTGTGTCGGCTCTGCGAGCGCTCTGTAGTTTGTGCTGCTCGCTTGCTGCTGATCTCTCTTTAAACATGGGATGCTGCAGGTAAGGGCTGCTTTCTCCACTTCTTGAAGGGGTTTTTGCCAAAAAAGTTAGAAATTCTGCTGATTCACAACAGTGCCATTTGGGAATTAATTTTTCAGAGATGACTTGCTTGCTGTGGTTCAGTTCTGCATCCCCTGAAGCTGTGCGCACGTCACATGAGACTTCTTCTGAGCACAGGTCCTCTTTGGCTCCTCTCTGCCTGCACCCTGCATCTGAAACATTCTTTGGATCCCCTCTGTCCCCTTACAGCCTCTTCTAAGGTGGTTGTGAAACTCCATGTTACCCAGTTCCTTCCAAAGATGGTTCAAAACCGCTGTCAATCCTCAGTCTCAGTGGTTAGCCCAGAGGATGGGTATTGATGCAAAGGGGAAGGAGGGCAGGCATGTGGGACGAGTGCTTGTCTCTTTTTTTGAGGTATGTATGCCAGTTTTGATGCCATTTAATACTACTTTTTTTCTTTTCCTTTCAGGAGTGGCTTTAAAGTAGGTGAGCTTTGAAATTAGAAGTACTTGAACAGGGAAGCAGCCCTAGAAACGATCTACTTGAAGCTGGGAGGCAGCACTTTGTTAGAAAACCAAGCAGCCCTTAAGACTGGAAGAGAGGTATTTCGACAGCATACGTGGTTTAGCCTTGCTTCGCTCAGGGGAAACTTGCCATTGCCAGAGTAAGGCCAACCCTCTCTCCTACGGCTTCTGAAAGCCTAGCTTGGCATTCCCTGGGGTAAGCTGTCTGTTTTCAGAGCGCATCAGTGTGCGAAAGATCATCAGAGCAGGTCAGGCTTGTGTTGAAATGCCCCATGTCTGTCAGCAGTCGCCTTCCACGCAGAGGTAAGGCTTGGCTGTGGCATCGCTGCCCTGCATGGCCCTGCCCGGAACAGGGAGGACTGCGCTGTGCTGTAGAGTGTGCGATGGCAGCACGGAGACGTTGTGCCTCTGGGCATCCTTGGCACGGGAAGGCCAGAGGTCCCTGCAGGAACAAGATCTTTTTCTTGGCCTCTTGGAGCTTCTTCCCCTGCGTCGAGCTGCTTGACCTCATAACTCTTAATTTGTACAAACCCAACTTACGGGGTGAGGCGAGGCTTCTGGACGTCATCGGTTGTTGTCCCCTCTGCCTTTCCCACTCGCTTCGGTGCGGTCTGGCCAGAGCTGCAGCAGCTTGCTCTGCCGTGTGCCCCGCTCTGTCTCTGTCTTGGGCAGGCACCACAGAATGTGCTTGGCTGCGCCATCTGCATCGTTATGCCTGGGCGCATTTTTGGCCTCCTCAGTGGTTAACAGAAATAGATTTTAATTAAAAGCTCATTATCGAGTTGTCGTGTAGCATTAGTAAATAAAAATAACTTTTACAGCCCTGTCTTGTGAGTCTGTAAGTGGCAATTGGAAGTATTTGACACCACTTTATTTTTGAAAGAATGGAAGAATATTGCATATTTGATTTCCCGTTTGCTCCAAATGGGCTTTAAATCCCAATAAATGGTTGTCTGTGGCACTCCAGCTATCATTCAGTTCCAGAAGGAGAAATAAATGCTGTCTGCAGTCTCAAAGTTATCTCCATTTCAGTTGTAAACTGCTGCGAGTGGTTGGTTTGGGCATCTCCCAGTGGAATGAGGAGCTGACACGGCCCACCCGTTCACTGTTTCCCAATGAAGGGATGCTCTGCTCAGCCCCTGCCCTCTCCCTCCTGCCATCTCCTTCCTTGTCTCAGTGCAGAGGTGTCTCATCCTCTAAAGCTTTCTCCTACATGGAAATAACATCTCGCGGTGGAAGCTGGACACTTCTTCCTGGGGCTTGGTCCCCTTGCTCCGTGGTCTGTTAGACTGTCATGTCACGACAGGGGCTCTGTGCTCTCTTCTCATCTCTGGCACAGAGCTAGCACTTAATAAAATGATCTCTTAAGATGTAAAGCCGTTTTCTGCACTATTTAAGGATAAATTGGTGCAGTAAAATATTTTATAGATGTTAGTAATTTCTTCAAGGTCACGCTGTAACCCTGTCCTGTGCCTCCTGCAAAGCGGCTGCGTTGTGTGGGGCACGGAGGGACCGCTGTGGTTTGCTGCGGGAGGCAGCGTGCCCGGGCTGAGCTGGTGCGTGCTGCTTCATTCTTCTCTGGTCACTTGTGCGTGTCCTTGCCCCCCAGCCTGACCCCAGGGATGGCTGTAGCTCCAGTGGTTTCTGTTTGTGGGGGCAAGAAGGTGACATCTTTGTCCACGGTCCCCGGACAGAGCCAGGTTCTGTCCCCTGTTGTCCGAGAAGAGCTCACGTGAGGAACCTTAATATTAAGTGGTTAACAAATGTCCTTTTTTTCCCCTTTTCTGTGTAGCTGGTGTAAGTTTGTTGTTCAAAGAAAAGCATCGGCCTATGCCAGTGGGTTTGGGAATAGTTCTACCTCCATAGACCCCCTGCTCAACCCTCTAGGCATGGGATGGTTGCACTCACTTGTGCCCTGGCACCCATTTTTCCTGACACTCGGCCTCCTTCCTTGTCACCTCATGACAAGGGGATCTCGTAGCGCTTCTGCTTGTTTTGGTGGCTGCTTTATCAACTTGTTAGCTAAAGAGCAGTTGTGAAACTTGACAGCAAGGTTGTGCGCTGAAATAAATTGTCCGGTCGCCTGCTTGTTGGAAATGACTCTTGGTGCAGGTTAATAAATAATGCAAAGCCTGTTAATAGATGCCAAATGCGATGTCTCCGCTGGAGAAAAAGATGATGCCAATAACCCAGACTGGAAGTACTCTATTCTAGCCACTGGCTGCTGGGTTTTAAGTGTTTGGTGCTGTTTACTTAAAACGCTCTGCTGATAAATTGTTAGTATGCTGTACTTAGTAAAGAACATAAATCCCCGTTCTGCAGAATAACAGCCTTGCAGCGCTCAGCCTGTTTGTGGAGCAGCTCGTTCACGTACTCCTCCGACTCGCCAAATATATCGAACAACTTGCGTTGCGCTCGCGCTGATGGGAGAGTGCAGAGCTGCAAATGCAAGGGGTGATGCCTGCGGCTGAGCAAGGCTGCTGAGGCGACGCGGGCGCATCCGGCTCCGTCCCGCAGGGCGGGGTAAGGGTATCGCCACTGGGAGCTTTTGCTTTATGACAGCATTGTGCCAGCTGCTCTGGCGTATGGCTGAGAGGGGATTTTTCTGCTCTGAGCCTCTTTGTTTTGTTTTTAGGAGCTCGTAATAGCTTGCAAAATTGTCTTTGTGCTTCAGGTGTCACTTTAGTGCGGAGCGGAGGAATGGGGTTATGGGCAGAGGAAGGATGAGAACTGCCAGCCCGTCCTGGCTCGCCCCCAGGCTCTGCCCAGCCTTGGGCAGCAGCTCTCTTCATCACCTGGTGCCTGAGGAGGGGGTCTTTTTTGTGTTTTATGACCAGGAAATGTGGCAGTTAATGATACGAGGCCTCTCAAGTAAGGGCAAGGAGGGCTGAGGTCCTGAACGTCTGTAAAGCGGTTGGAGTTCAGCTGTCAAAAGATGCCACTTGAATGCAGATCGTTATTTTAAGTACCGAGGTGTGGAATGAAATCATGTACGTTGAAATAAACGTGGCTACTCTTCCATTTATATATTTAACGAAGGTAATTCAGCACAGCCAGGGAGGATGTCTGTGCGATGTTACGGTTGGAGACTTTAGCACCGTGCAGGCAGGAACATTAAATATATGTTTCTGCCATAACATATGAGTGCAATGAGAGAGCGGTGGTGTAAAATCTAGCAGTAGAAGCAGTCACTTAAAATATTCCAGGCACCAAATTAAAATTGCAGGGGGGGAAAGCACACAAAGCTCTTGCTTTAATGCTCGGTGCTGGTCTTCGAGACTACCTGCCAGCTTGTTTTACGGAGGAAATATTCGTTGTCGTGTAGAGAATGAGGTTTGGGTGCCTGCATGAACCTCTGCAGGGGCAGTTTGGTGGGGAAATCCCAGCTAGAGCTCGAGGGGCTTGTTGGGGTTGCAGTCCACGGCACGGCTGGAGCTTCCAGCACCGATCCCACGGGATGCGGCAGCCCGCAGGAGCCTGTCCCGGCGAGGTTTGGCGCGGGGCTGTGTGCGTGCTGGCACCATCGCCTCCTGGAGCGATACGTTGAAATGGGGCCTTTGCAGAAAGAGAAAAAGCAAACCCACAAGTCGATAATGCTTTATGCAAAGCGTTTTAATCCTAGTTAAGAAATAGCCTTTTAATGGCAGCCTGGTTTTGTATGGTACAAAAGAGCTGTTTAAATGTGTTGTGCTCTGTTTTGTCTGAACCCTCGAATCAACCTCCCTCTTAAAATGAGTCAGGAGAAGATCTGCAATCGGAGCCATCCTGCGTTGAGCTGGCGCTCATCATGGGGACTGGAGGCTAGCTAAACGTGTGAAATTAGAGTTTTATAATTGCAGCACTGCAACACTTGCTCCTCCTGGTGTTTTTGACCTCAAGGTGTTGACAGTGCTTGATAGGAATTGGGAGGCTGCGGCGAGCCGTCTGGGGGTGGTGTTTTTTAGAGGGTAGCGTCGGCTTTATTCTATTCTGGGACTGTTGGTGTCTGTGTGCGCACCCCGGGAGGGGAGAAAATCGCGCTGTACTCATTTAATGGAATGGCACAGAGCTTGTCCTCAGCGGCTTCGCCCACAAGGCGGCAGTGGGTGACAGCGGGAGTGGCGCGTCACCCGCGCCAGCAGTTGCCGCCATGCCTGGACATTAATATTGATGCTGTCCAGGTGGCACCGAGATTGAGTTGTCGTGACAAGAGAATGTGCCGAGATCCTTTTGCCCTAGGGCTTCAGAGTAATGGCCATATGTCTCAGTCCGGCGATTGTTTCCACCGTGCAGATGGAAGACCAAAGTGGCTTTGGCATATCAGATTCATCTGTTTTATGTCCCTCTTCACCTTTCTGCCTCCCAACGCCCTCTGTTTTTATGAGCAAACTTGAGTAACAACATAGATGGAGCTGCAAGATTGCCCGAAGGACACGGCCTTTGAGCTGGACCAATTTTCTCTGCTCCTGAGCTGATTTTGTCACCAGCATTTTCAGCAAAAAATGCAGTTTGGCTCTATCAAAATGTGCCCCGAGATAATCAGTTACTTTGGGGATAGTTTGTGGGTTTTTCCCCCCCGAGTTCTTTTTCCCTTTTACCTGTGCAGGGTTGGTAGCTGTAGATGAATTGTACATAGATCATTTAACTTCTGATTTCCAGAAGCGGATTGTGCCCTTGGCTGTGAAACCCTGTTGCTTCTACTGGAGTTTGTGCAGCGTTTTCTGGGGCTGCAGGCAGAGATGTTAAAGCCACTAAGAGTGCTTTTTCTTTCCTGCTGGAAACAGGCTGCTCATAGCAGTGCACGGCTCAAAAGGAGCCTGAACACACCCTTCAGGTGCTCTGTTGAAGGGCTGCCAGAGGAGGAAATGGGGGGCTTTACAGCATCATTTCAGTCACAGTGTCACATCTCTGGTGGTCTGCAGATGAGATCAGGTGGAAGGATATACAGTGTGCTTCATTAGGGTGTTTATCTGCACCATCTAAAAGATCTTGTGAGGTGGAAAAAGAGTAAATTTGGTTGAATGGAGAGGAGGTTCTGAAATTCATCATTATAACTCTGCTTCCTCTCTGCTTTCCTACAGGTGAAGTGGAAAGGGAAGGACCTGTTCGATCTGGTATGCAGGACACTGGGACTCCGAGAAACCTGGTTCTTTGGACTTCAGTACACTATCAAGGACACGGTGGCTTGGCTCAAAATGGACAAGAAGGTCGGAACCGCATTTCGCTTCAGAGGTTGTGTGGGATGACAAAGAAGAATGTCCTTTTCCTATTTTTTTTTTTATTACTTGAGGGTGTTATGTGTGGTATCAAAGTGACATCAGTGAAGTGCATTTAAATAAGTCAAGGAAAGAGCTGGCAGAGATACCTCACCCCGCCTCCTTCTGAGCCTCCCACCGTGCACACTGGATCCCCTTGAGGCATTTTGGGAGACAGCCATGCTGGGATGCTGGGCTTCCGGGTGACTGTAATGTAAATGAAACCTGAAAGTTGTTCTTCTATGCCACCGAATGACAAAGCCTTTAGTGGAAAAGTGAGGTTTGTTGTTGAGATGTACAAAGAGCTAGAGAGGAGGAAAATCTGAGGGGTGAAAAGGAGATGGAGATAAGGGAGGGAATGCTTCCCAAACATTCAGGCCTCCAGGTTGCTGAGGGGTGGGTTAGAGAAGTGATAGCTGTGGTTGTGTTTGCATCCAAAGGCTGTGACACTGAGAACAGATGGTAATCAAGACCGTGAGGGAGGTCTGGGTGTCTCGAATGTCACGCCAAGGTTTTAAACTGACATGAATCTGAACTGGACAGTGCCAGCATAATAGCAGGGAACAACACTGAAAGGCAAGAGGAGGCAGTGCAGGGAAAAAACGAGGAAGTCGGATGGCGGCGTGGCAGGATACAGCATCGCTCTGTGGGGTTCGGGAGAGGCAACGTGCGCACAGCAGATCAGGATCAACCTTTGCTGTCTCATTTCGCATGCTGTTTGTTTCTGCCTTGTTTGTTTTCTTGCCTGGTTAGAGTGTCAGAAATGTTTCTTTGTTTTCTTTTTTTAACCATGGTTTCTGAACTACTTAGGTTGGTTCCTCTGTTCTAGATGTCTAAAATGCTTGACAAAAGATGTGCTGATCAGAACAGAAGGGAACTGTGACGGTGCTGAAGAAGCTGAAAGGAGTAGCTGAATGGCTCTTGTATCCCACAGGTTCTGGATCATGATGTTCCAACAGAGGAGCCTGTCACGTTTCACTTCCTGGCCAAATTTTATCCTGAGAATGCAGAGGAAGAACTGGTCCAGGAAATCACACAGCACTTGTTCTTCCTGCAGGTAGGAACGGTGTCAGTACACCATATGTCAGTACGTACAGTGCATTCCTCCACCTCCTGAGGGAGAAGGAGCCAGGATGAGCGGAAGTGTGAGAAGGTTACGGGGTCACACAGAATCACAGAATCCCAGAATGTTAG
>NW_010186299.1:50412-73777 GCF_000695765.1 Mesitornis unicolor | reverse complement strand
GGGCGCTCGGTTGCCCGAGGCGCGGTGGGGACTGCCAGTCTCTGCCTCTGGGTGCAGCCGAGGCCCCTCCGCCTGCGAGGAGAAGGAGATGGGGGTTGCAAGGCCCCGGGGGGGAGCTGGCCCCTGAGGCCTACTTGTGCCTGCTGCTGGAAATGGGGGTGGGGAGGAGGAGGAGGCGAAGGCGAAGGCCAAGGGAGGGATCTCTTCCCCCGCCGTTTGTGCCCGCACCCTGCTCTGTGGTGTTGCAAGGAGCGCAGCTGGACAGGGACTGGCCCAGCGTGGGCTGCCTGCTGCCCCGCTAGGAGCGGGTACGGGCTGGGGGGAGGGCGCTCCTCCCAGAGGAGAGCTCACCCCGCTGGCGGTAAACGAGTATTTCCCACGCGTGAGTGTGGGGTGGGGGAAGGTTTAGGGGATACATTGGTGATGACAGAAAACTTTTTAAAAACGTTTTTTAAAAACTGCATTGTATTTGGTAGTTGTCAATGACGTCACTTGTAAAAACTTTCCCTGCTTTCATTTTTATAGCTGATGGTGTCTTTACTTGCTTTCTAGAAAATAGCATCATTGTCTCTGTGTCCTGCAGCCGTCACGATTTTAAGAGGACCGATTTCTAGTCTTTGGTAACATGGCAAAAGATGTAAGTATGTTTGTAGCACATCCTGTGTGGAAGCATAGCTCATAGAATATTTTTGTTCTTATTAACAAAAGCAAACCAGGTCATGCTTTGTAATAACTGGCATTAATGGATATATGAAACTTATTTTACTTTGTACATCAAGCCTAGGCTGTGTTTTCCTGTAGGTGTAACAGCATAAATCAGCTTCAGATCTGCAGCCGTTTTTTTCAGAGCAATTAATCTTAAGAATTCACTGTGCTCATAAAAGCGCTTGAGCCATTGGCATTATGTGTATTCACATTGGCCGCTAAACCTGCTTGGGTTTGAGTTGGATTTTTAAAAACCCAAGAAATACTGTTCAGATGACGGGGTTGTCATTGACTACTGTTGTCAACTAGTCTTGCCTTTCTTATGTTCAAGGAGGCATCATATATCCAAAGAAGTGAAGATGGTTCAGTCTCAATTTGTGTTCACTGTTTTGTCTGCCAGAAGATGCTGGCTAGTGTCTGTAAAAACAGGCTTTGGGAACTTTATGGTAGATTTCCATTACCATTGACATTAAGGTTAGTGGCTGCCTCTTAAACCATATTTGCTCTTCACCCGTTCCTGTACTTGAAAAAAAATATTACATAGGTTCTGCATTTAAGATGTAATTCTTTGTTAATACCCAATATAACAGGGTTTCAAATTTCCTTATTGAAAATACGACAAGATACTGCTTGTATCCAAATTAGAATATATCTCCTTTTCAAAAAAACCAACAACCAACCAACAAAAAACCCCAAAAAACAACAGCATACAAGCTAAGGAAAAGTGGTACAATTCAAATTTGTAAACAGCGGGTCACAATCTAATGTGGACTGTTGTAGCTTTCAAACTGAGAATTTTCATGAAGTAGTGATTGGCTTAGCAAATTCATCTTGTAGAGAATTTTAGTAGTTCAGAAGCAACTGGAAAACATCTTAAAGTGCGGAGAAGCAACCAGAAATACATAGTCACTCAGAGCTTGCCTGGAAGAGATAAGGGTGGCCAAGTACGCTACAGATAGCAGAGTTCACGGAATGAAAGGCCATATAAGCGGGAAGAAAATGAAAGAGGAATGTTAGACACGGAGGTGAAATTGAAACAGTTCTAAGTAGTCGAGATACTGAAGTAATTTGTTTTGTATTAGCTTTTGGGAGAGGGATCAACTAAGTAAGAAAGTGCTAGTGCCTGGAAATACAGGTGAATATCCTAGAAGGTTTGGGGGAGCTGAATTAGAAAGACAGATATTTAAGAACAAACCTTGTTTTGAAAGATCTAGCTTATTCTAAAAAAGAGTAGTTAAGAGAGGAATAACATGATAATAAGCTTCAGAGAAGGAAGAAGATGCTACAGATAGGAAAATAAATTGCTTTCAGTATCTTTATTACAAGAATTCAGCCAAATTTGGAAAAATGAAAATTAGGTCAGGTTTTAGGTAAAATTTTAAGTGTATTTGAGCACTGGAACAGGCTAGCTAGGAAGGATATGAAATCTTAAGGATTGTCTAACCTGTTCTCAAGAACCTCTATGCATACTTAATCCTGCCTCAGGTAAGAAAGAAGAACTGCTTACCTTTTTGCAAACTATTAAATACCCACCATTACATGATGTCTGAAATGTGTAGTGAATGCTGGGAAATTTTAAATTTCCAGGTCTGATTATGGGCCCTATTAGGTTTGATTTAATGCTGCAAAATAGATATTTTAATTGATATAACACCCTTTTTGATTTTCAGAAGGAAACAATGATTCCCATATTTTTTTTTGTCCAAAATCCCCTGCCAAATAATGGAATTAATCATGATAGAGTCAGTTATCACTACATTTCTGAGCACTGAATCTGTGAAGATCTACTCTGCTGTAAATTTAAACATTTTGACAGGGAAATATTGCAGTGATTAATGGCTTGTGGCTCTGCCATGTCACCTATCAAGTGCACTAAGTGACTGTGAGATGTAGTGGTGAAGAAGATGGCATAGTTGATGAATGCCCCCACCCCTTCCTTCCCTTTTTCTCGGCAGAGCTGAGATGGCTAGACTGTGGTAAGGACTATGCTGCTCCGATGCTAAGCCTGGACTTGAGGTGGCATTTACATGGCCAAGCACGCTTTGGTGTCCCCACTCTTACTCTGTGCTGCTGGGACCAGCACTTGCTCTGGTGAATGAAGCAGGCAGCCCTGCAGAAGAGGGAAGTGTGGAGCCAAGGCTCCACAAGATAACGTTCTCCTACTTAAGCCCTCCTTCCACCCGTGGCAGGAGAGCACTTTTCTTTTCTTTTGGTTATTTGCTTCCAGCTCTTCTGTTACCTTTTTATAACAACTGTAATTTGCAAAGACTTGTTTGAAAAGTCGAATACTTGTAAAGTTTGCTGACTGAGACTTTACTGGATAATTGAACAAACAGGGAGCATGATGGAGAATACTGGCAAAATGCAATTTAATGTTTTTATAGAGGATTAGATAATTACAAGAGTCCTGATCAAGTAGACTGGCAAGATAATGCTTATGAGCTATTTTTACCCAAGTCTAAATTCTGTTAAATATTACTTTAAAGTGTATCTCTCTAATGGTTTTCAGAGTGGACAACAAAGATAAAATAAGCAATGCTTCATTTGCAAAAATACTTTCATTTCGTTGGCAGTGGTCAGGAGGCTGTGAGGGGGGGAAAAAGATAAATTCATATGTGTCACCCTTATTAAGAGCCCGTAGGTGGAGTTTAAGAGCATAATCACAAGTAATGTTATAGCTGGAGAGGATGAAAAATAATGGGAAAAGAGAAATACTAGCTTGTGAAAGTTGAAGTACCTGTGGGTATATAAATTTATTTCTTTGAAAACTGTTATATAAAAAGAGTATGGGATCTAGAACACAGCAAGTATAAAGGGGACAAAAAGGAGCAAATTCATTTCCCAGTATGATCTCATAATAGTAATGAGCATAGCCATTTTTGGTTTTATGTAAGTGAGCATTGTGTGGAGCTGAGGAGCAATTCTAACAGAATCAGGCAGAGATTGGCCATGGAATATCACGTTCACTTCAGAAGATCTTAGTAGAAAGATGTAACTTTTGTGTAATTTAAAGAAACAATGAAAAAAGACCTGTGAATGAGAGAACACCAATTGCAGTGTCTCAAGGACTTGTCTTCCTTGGGAGTGGGATAATTCTATTGCTTGTCAGAGGCTGAATGACAAATTGTATTAACTAGAGGTCAGTGGAGTTGGGTACAGTTTGACATGCCCATTGGTGCTGTGTACATCTTCTTTGAGAACAGTGGGTGCAACATATGGGAAGTTTCTTGGTCTGAGCATGCAGACAATCTCCACAAACTCCTGCTTAGCCAGTATTCCCTGCCTCTGCTTAATCAATGTTTTAAGACTTTGCGGAGTCTACCATAAACTCTTCCACTGCTTACAAATGTGGCACCTTCCAGGCAGGAGGCGGAGAACCAAACGTATGCACTGAGGTCCTCAGCTGACTTGGGCTTCTCGCTGGATTCATGGGATTAATGGTTTGGTGGGGAGTACAGTTCCCCAGGTGAAATGGTGACTGTCCATCCTTGGCATGCTTAAAACTAGGCAGGATGCAGCATCAAACAAGGAGCAAGAATTACTGTAGCAAGAAAGTAAATTTGGTAACTTATTTTTTTTGTCTTCCAGTATTAGACTGAGGACTACTTGCTGCCCACTTTTATATGCAGTTATCTATTGAGAATTACCTGTAAATTAAGATGATAAATACTTTTTAGTATCAATGGTTAACATACCTTCTGCCACTAAGTTAACGGTTCCTGTAGTGTAGCTGAACTTGTGATGTGATACTGTTTCTTCTCTCAGTTACTTCTGTTGCAAATGAACTGTTGAGGCCTCTCAAGCAGCCAGAAAGAAAGAGAAGCTTGTGGCTCTTTCCTTAAGACCCACTGTTAAATACAAGAAAAGAAGCAGGAGTCTCTTTCAGGAACTGAGTCTGCTAGAGTGGATAGTCCAATGCGTGGTGTTACAGTGAGTACTGAGGAGACAGGGGCTAGACGAGAGGAATGAGTAAGATTCCTTCTGATCTTGAAAATTACATATATCAAAATAGATAAATTACATAAATAAAATATTCTAAATAGTAGCAGTTGCTTATTATTGTTTTCAGTTGCTCACCATTATTGCATGAGCTGTTTCCAGTCATTTAAAAAAAAAAAAAAACTACTCATGAAAAGCATGCAGTTGAAAACTATTTTGGTGTTTCACAAGCTTTTTAAACTGACACACCACTGTTAGCGTTCAGAATTCCTCACAGACTAAAATATCTTCCTTGAGGGCTATCTGGAAAGCTCACGCATTTTACTGTTTGATAGTTTGCTGACAGTGGCGTTGGCTTTGGAACCACTTGTTCCAAAATTAATTTTTATTCTTTTTTAGATTTTGTTTTATTCTACTGTCATCTTGAATTACTTTATGAGGCATTTTTCTCTTGGATCGCTAGTTTGCATAATACTTACTGTATCTCTGTAGTATTTCATGCTTTTATTAGTTTCATTGAGTAGTAGCTCCACGTATCTCACTGTTCAAAGGAAGCCCTGTGGACAGGGGTAAATCTGAGGACACCATGTAAGAAGTTCAGCACCTGATCTAACATTACTGTTTAAGAGATCTAGAGATGTAGGGATTAATGTTGATTTATTTTGATTGGGTATGTACATGTGAGTACATACTTTAATCCAGTGAATTTATTTCACAATATTAGTAAATATTTTGCGCAAAGAATATTAAAAAACCCACAGCAACCTAATTTCTTATCGCAAATGTACTGAATAGGTCAATAAGTCTGCTAAATATGGGGAAAGAAGTAGATCTGTGCTTTAGTATATTAATTTTGCCAGAACACCACAAAAGTTATATTTTTAAATAGCTTTCATGTGGTGTTTCTACATCAATCTTGAGCAAGTCTTTGTGGTCTGAAAAAAAGTTAAATTTGGGATGGATTAAAAAAAGAGCCTAATGGAAGTAGGAAAAATATGTTTTTGAGCCTTTTTACACGATGCACTTTCGATACCTAGAAAGAATTGAAAAGTCTTCAAAACATTTTTCAGACTTTTCTTAAAATACCAGCATGTGTTTGTCCTTTTATGTTTATTTTTGGTTCTGTACTGGGAATTTCAGTGAGGCAGACTAGAAAAGTTAAGTCTTTAGTGGATCTCAAGTGGTTCATGCACCTTTTTTGATAGTTCAAGTGATTTCTCGGTAGCTTGATCTATTTCTGTGTGCCTTTAGTGAGTTTCAATGTCTTCAGAAATTTGCGGACTGATGTTTAAGTAATAATATCAAATTAGGTCTTCCAAAATGCATCGCATTCTAGGAATTAAAATGTTGTGTTTTTTTTAAAATATGCTTTTTAGAAGAAGGCAGAAGGAAAGTGATCTTTAAGGTCTCCTTTTCACATTCCAAATACACAATAAAAGTTTCCCCCCCCTTTTTTTTTTTCTCTCCCAATGTTGGTTTGTATTTCTAAATCAGAAATTAGCAACTCGGAAGCTGCCTGTTACCTCAGCAATTTATTTGTGTAAATAAAGCATTTTCTTGAAGCCTTCAAGTGTTTAACTTCTTTATTAATTGTATGTTGTAGTTAATGGTAGTGGCTCCATACAGACTTCTATTTGTAGTATTACTGAGTAAATATGCTGTGCTGACAATACGCTAAACAAAAATGCAGCTTTTAAAAGTTAAGTTACACTAGGGATCACTTATTTTAGTGTTTGTATTTGTTTGCCTGGATATCAGTTAATGGAGATTTATTGTGGCTAATTAGAAGTGGGAGGAAAAATGGACCTTAATCTGGTTCTTAGACAGATAGGGGACAACTTGATTTTAAAGGTTGACAGTTGTCCATCTCATCCAAAATGCTGCTGGCTACTTGTCTTGTGTTGTGTTACATTTGCTAAGTGTCCCAATATTGCATTAATGGTTACACAGACTTGCTTGAACATTATACTGTGGGCTCCTGTAGCCTTATAATGTGCTGATAAGGAGGTTGGTGAGGCAAATGGTTTCAAATGAGTTCTGTTTAACATTACTTGTTGATTTCTGCTGGGGTTTAGATGCTGTTGAACAAAGTGCTGTAAGGATTTGATTTGACTGGAAAAACAAAAGTCTCTTAAGGTCAAATCTAGAATGGCACCAAGAATTAGTTGTGGAAGTGGCTGCTGCTGGCACCTCTCTGCATATGAGTATTTAGTCCGAGAGAACACATAAAATGATTTTATTTTCCAATTTGTTTATGTGGTAGAAGTGACAAACCAGTGCTTTGCTCATATTCACCCTAGAAATCTCATATTCAGTTTTGCATAATTCTTACAGCTCCTGGTCTCTGAATGAGATGAGAATCCAATGGGAAAAATTGTGTATTATTGTTTTGCTATAAATGACAGTTGCACACGGATAGGGGTGAAAGAACAATTAAGTCTGTTTTAAGCAGTGTTATTTCTGATTAGCAGTTTTTCTCCACTTTGTAGCTGTGCTGATTTTCTGTTGTGTTTGTTTGTTGCTTCCTTATATTGAAATAAAGCAAATTAAAAGAACTCTACGTTGTCAGTGAGGTGGCATATAGTAAAATTGTGTGGCACAGGACCTTTACATGTACTGCCTACTCTTGAGCCACTAAATGACTAGGGATTGCCATTCTGTATGGATCAAGATAGCTGCAGTTTGCACATGCTTTGCAAATGCTCGTAGACAACTCAGGGAGGAAATGTATTCTAGGGGGAATACTTTTCCTTCCCAATTTCTCCATTTTCTGGTTCTGTCTTTATTACTTCTTTCCTGATCTATTTTGAACTTCGCAGTCTGAGTCCCAGCTTATGTACCCGTTCAGTCATAGTTTAGAATGGAGCTGGGAAGATGAATGCAATCCTGTGTTCTTCCCTTCTCCTCATAGGATCTGATCTCCTTGTTCATTAAAGCTCTTTTAGGTTCTCAGCATTTCTGTTGCCTGTACTTTTCAGTGACTCCCAGTTTTTCTACCTCAACTCTTAATCTGCCATCTTGCATCTGATTTTCTAGCTCACTTTCTGTCTTTCGCAGCCAGTCCCAAAATCATATGCTTGTTTTTCTGTCTGCCCTGTTCTGACTCCCATTCTTTAACCAATGCTGTATCTCTGGCACCCACTTCTCTTGTTTTGTTGCCAAACCCAGTCCTGTGCCTCAATCTCGTGGGCTTTATCTGCTGTTAGCAACTGAAATTCCTATTCTGAGAAATACCTTTTGGCAAATACCGCCATTTCCATTTATGTCTACCCTTTTTGCTCTTCTTTCAGCTTTTTTTCAGGGAGTATACTTAAAATGGGCTTATTACCTAGAGGCAAGATAGAAGAGGTATTTCTGGGTCACAAAAGCACCCTTCTGTTCCCCATAATTACTTATCTCAGAGTGCTGGGGTGACCTTCCTCTCTGCTTAAACCTGATAGACATAGCATGTGTACTTTTTCAGTCTCATTTTAGGCAAACTTCTTGGTCATGCTTCTATTAGTTCCTTGTCCTTCAGTTCGAATTCAGCTTGAATCTTTTCTGTTTAGTTTAAAGGTTTAGTGAAAAATATCGTGCCAATTTTTATTAAGAAATTGAGTTCCAAGTCTGGAAAGCTGTGGAAGAAACTAGTTTAGTTGTAAGGGTGTTGAGTTTCTAGTGCATAACTTCAGAGACCACAAATATTAGCTTGTTAGTAAGATATGAAATTGCTCTGTGATAGTCTGCACTAAGGGATTTTTAAAATAAGTTAAATTATCTGCATTTTTAGCAAAAATTGTTTCAAATTAACTTAAGCCTCAACAAGAAGATATTTCCCAATTTACTTTCAGGCTGAGGGCATTTCCAGTGCTTTTCAGCTTTTGCTTGTAAACAAAACAAAAATAGACTTCCCAGTCGTTATAACTGCTGATGATCTCATAGCAGGCCAAAGCTAACTTCAGTTGAATTTTTGATATGTTTAGCCTGTCAGTTGATTTAGTTTCCTTAGTAGTTATAAATGATATGATGAGGCAAAGTGTAGCTAGGTGGTGGTTGGTGTCTCCACTCTGGCGTAGCTTCCACAGTTACTGATTTGTCCAGTGGTCTTTAACCTTCTTCCTCTCATCTGTGGAAAGGAGATCATAACTTATTACAGCTTAGATGCTATCTTGAGTGTCAAAAGCTATTTTTACAGTCATTGTTCCTTTTGTTGAAATGTAATAAGGATGAAGGCTGTATCTGTATCCGTTGCCTATTTAGGATACTAGGAGTTTCTTTATGTAGCCATGGAGAGGTATACATAGCCAACATGTCTCCTTGAAGAGGAAAGCAATGCTAAATTGTGGAGTTGCACACATAAAGCTTTCACAAGTGACTACTAAGAGCATGATGCTATTTCAAGGACCCCTGGTGTTATCATCAAAGAAAGTAGCTCATCTTGAAATTGACAATCACAGAAATATAAGAAGCAAATGTAGAATATGGAAAAAATACATTATCAGATGAAAAAAATATGCCAAAATGCCTTATTACAAGTAGCTTGATAAGGCCTGAAAACTACATGTATTTTCTCATCAGAAAACAGAATGTCTAAATCTTCCTTGGCAGAGATTACTTTTCCATTGGGGACTTTGGGGAAAATCAGATACTTCTAGATGGTGTGAGGGTTTAGATTTGTTTTGGTTTTTGTTTTGCTTTGGTGGGAGTTTTTTTGGTCACATTTTCCGTTATTTTCTTTCTTTGTTTTGGGTTCTGCACTATGCTAGATAGGTTATGAAAGAGTAATCCTGGTCTCCTCCAGAATAACCTGGCTTGAAAAAGAGTGGGAATTTCTTTAAAATACACACTGAGAGACTTTTTGCCTACTATTTCCATTTTAGAACAAAGACACCAGAATTCCATATGACATGGGAGTTTTGTTTGTATCTGTGGTTGAGAGGACTCCAAACCAATGATAAATTTTAATAACCTTGCAATTAAATAGTGTATCAGAAGTGTGAAGAGCATACTGAGGCTGGAGTAACAGAATTTTCACTAGAAATTAGTTTTCATTATGAATAATAGCAGCTGGAGGTGCTCTTTGCTGTGGGATTTGGTAGTATTTTTTCCAAGTAGTTTTCTTGGAGTCTTTCCTAGGTGTACTCTCACAAAGGAGTTGAATATTTACCAGCCATTTTTAACTGCTAGAGCTGAACCTTCAGTAAGACACCGGTATGGAAAGGTGGTGAAACTGTAATTGCTGTTCTCTTCATCAGTGTTGTGGTTCCTGAGGAGATTCTTCTTCTTGTTCAGTGATTGCTGTTCTCTGGTTTTTCCCAAATTGTATTATCATGTTGATGATATATAGAGTTTTCCCAAACATTTTCCAGTTTGTCAGTGACATGCATCATTTCAGTCACACAAAAGCTTGGTCTGGGGCACATAGCACTAAGCTGACCCTTTGTAATGCTAGGTTAAGATTGTATTTTTCGGAGTTGTGTATTGTTTTGGGCAATAGTTTTCAATGTGTATTTTAATTATGTAGAAGAAAACTCATAGCTTACGAGATTGATACTATGGTATGGTGTTTGGTTGAATACTTAAGGATAAAATGAATTAATAGAAATGGTTATATTGGAGACCATTCTGGTTTAAAGAACAGAAAAATAGGAAGGTACCAATAAGTAATTGATTACAGAATTGCCTAATTTGCTATTTACTTAAACATTGATTTGCATTTAGTTCTTGAAATTATTGAATAACACAGCTTAAATATTTGGGTTTGGATTATCACCGTAACTGACGTATGAACTCTATGCAAGTTTGGGTTTGCATATTAAACTGATGAATGGATTTAATAATACAAAATTATTAAATTCATGTGCTTCTAAAATGAAAGACATTACAGATTAAAGCAGCCATTTTCTTGGTCTACTAGTCACAAACTCAATATATTAAATGTCTTTCCAGTCTCATTTATATTTTTTTGTTTCTCATGGAAAAGAGAATTTGCAGGAATCCCTGAGTACAAGCCTCCTCTTTCTGCTGTTGAATAGAAACTGAAGTACTGCATTTAAAGATACTATGACAGTGAAACTGCACTTCCTGTGTGGTTTAACACCCTTATTGTGAAATTGAGGTAGAATGGGAGTATAATGTAACACCCCAAAATTCATCTTCCTATAGCACGTTGGGGTTTAGTGCTTTGGAATGTCATATTGTTGTAGACTAGCTCTGATAACATCTTTGCACACGATACTGATTTCACATTGATGAATGTACCTTCTTTCTTTGAAAGTGTCTGATAGATTTTGTTGCCCTTCTGAATTATACTAGTAAGTGTTAGTGTACTCGTAAATTGCTGCAGTCTCCTTAAAGCAATGCTATTTTGTTACTTTTTGGGGGAAAATGAGGAGAATGGAGGACAGAGCTGCCACAGGCTCTTCTTTCTACCCATCAGTTCCACTGTCTCCTCGGGTTTTCTTTGTTCCACCAGGCCCTCGTTGCTGTTATACCATTACAGGCCACTGCTCTTCATGCTTCCCTTAGCAAAATTTTTCTTCTGCTCACTTCCCAGCCTGTTCCCGATGCTTGGTCACCTTCTTTCCCCCTGCTTCCCTTTCACTGAGGAAAGAAAGTTTCCTGTTTTGTAAAGTTCCCCGTCTTTCTTAAGAAGTCATTGCTGGCACACACCTGGATAATAGCACGACCACAGCATCCTCTAGTGGCTCACTTGGTTTACTGAACTTCTGACAAATCCTAAGTAGGGCTCTTCAGGTAGACTTCTAAAAGAAAAGCTTTGCTTCTGACTGACAGAAAACCACTTAATTGTCTCTTGAGGGTCAGCAGTAGCCTGCAAATATCAGCTATGCACAAAATGCAGCAAGGGACTTTTCAGCAGCTATAATGCCACATGCTAAGTTATGGTTAAGTACAAGTGTTGGCTTTCTTGCTGTTCTTTCTAAATGGAAACAGTCTGTCCTGTGTTCATTATTTTTTTTAGAACTGTTTTGTCTGGAGATACTAAGGAATTACTGTATCAAGTGTTTTCTATAAAGGAAAAATAGTATTTTTAGAAATAACTTTTACTGTGAGCTTTCTCAAAAGATGGGGATTAGTTTATAAATTTGTATGTCATCCTATAGCTCCTTCGGTTTAGAGCTTTATATTCTGATCTTTAAAAAATAATAATTGAAAAACTCAGTGTTTTTTTTTTCTTTGATGCCTTTTTTGATTAAAATTGCTTAAAGCGCTCTTTACCACCTCTTCTGTTTTTGCTATAATGTTGTTAACTTCTGTGGTAGGTAAATAGTATCTACACAGAGTAGTCGCAGTGTAGTTGCTGGTGTCAGTGGTTCTAAGGGTGTTCAGGTATCTGTTAAAACACTAACGCCTTAGGATGCAAAATAGCAAAGCAGGTTTGAACTGATTTTCTGCTTGCTTTTTAAGGATATGGTATTTATAAAGTCAAGATTTTTAAATTTGGCAAATACTGTGCCACAAACAGTGCCGCTACATAGTGGCAGATTTGTGACAAAATGTCAGCGGTAGCAGCAGAGACTTCTGGTATAATTTCTTCCACCTTTAACAGTAAAAGGCTGTCTGTGTTTGTAAATTTAATGAAAGTTACTTTCTTTAACAGGCTGGACTAATTGAAGCCAATGGAGAGCTTAAGGTGTTTATAGACCAAAACCTAAGTCCTGGAAAAGGTAAGAATACATTTTTTAGTAAGACTCCATTTCTTGATTTTTAGTTGGTATGCTTATTACTGGCTTTAAACTGCTTTCTTAACATAGTTCTTGTAAAGCTTTTCCTAAGTTATATAGTCAGCAAACTGTAGATTTTCTGTGGTTTATAATTGTCTTTAAACTGCAAGTGAAGTTCTGTGGTGGTCTGTCACATGTGACTTCACATTGGTGTAGCTTCTGTTTAAGTATAAGGGCCAGGGTGATCTAAAACGTCTGTTGGGACACTATGTTTTAGCAAATGGGAAAAATGCATTTTTTTTGTAGTGTAGAAGTTTAAAATGGGTTGTTGCAGTTTTTTATGGTAGTGCATCCACATTAGTGCAAGCCTATCTAAAAGAATATTTTGAACAGAACTGTTTTGGACTTGCAGATAATGGCTGTGCATGTATGATAGTGTAGTGTAATCAAGCAGTTGAATAAAACACAAGTTATAAACTTGAATTTGATATTTAAGCTCAAAAACTAAGAGTATCTAAACATTTGGAGAGCTGCACTTTTCAATTGGCATAGCTGGGGGAAGAAACAGAAGCACCACTGGGGTTCCTTCAGTTCTGGACAGCTGTGTCATATAACCTCTTCTATAAATTGGTTATACTATATGCAAAGATTAGATTTGTCCCCTGTATTCTTCAGGGAAGGCTATTTCTATAGTGACACTGTAGAACTACTCTTTGATTTCCAGTTAACTATATTCCTTCCAGTTTATGCATTTTGCTGGTAGCAGTGTTATTTTTCAGCTTAATAGTTTTCTTTAGTATATTTACCTACTCTTTGTAAATAAGAATTGGCTAGTTTGACAGGCCAACTAGCCATTGTGTCCTGGTTTCCTCCCCAGATGAGCTCATTGTTCTCTGTATTTTCCGTATCGTCGTTCTTGAGTCTGTTTGATTGTTTTCATCAACTTTCTCAAACTCAAGTGACCAAAATAGTATATATCAATCCAAGTGGAGCATCAGTCATGTTTGTTCAGAGATGTCAGTTATTCTTCTGTGCAATGTCGTGTTTGGTTCACAGACATCTCACAATAGATTTTGGTGAAATGGCCATTTTGCTTTGTTGCTGCTTCCAAATGATGATAGTCTGGTTTATTCTTGTTTGTGACAAAATGGTGTGCTTTGATAGGCTGTACTAAGTAGGGTGAAATGTGTTAGGACAGAGTCACCTACTCTTCTTGTCTGATACTGTCATAAATCTCCCTGTTGACAAATCTATTGACTATGTATTGTTGATTACACCAGTACTCTCAGATTCGCTTGTAGTTCTGTTCAGCTGAGCTCCATTAGTTTTCTTGCTCTAGACTTTTATATAGCACTTCAGGAAACCCATTTAAGCATTTATTTTCTCAACCTGCAGAACTTCTAATTTCTGTCACCATCAATTTAACTAACAGTTTTTCTAGGTACATTGAATATTTTATGACATTCCTTTGTCTAAAATAGACATTGATTTACAAAGTGGGGCTGATAGGCTGATCTGCCATGTCTGCTTTTGATGGAAAAGGCACTAAGGTTGAATAACTGACATTTATTAACTGGTCCAGGTGTATATTTGTAAATACAGTCACACACACCTGAACACAAAAAGTGTGCAGGTGGATCCAATCCTAATCAGCTTTACCATCTTCCCTACCACATGAGCAGTAAAACTGATGTTTCTGTCAGGGCGGATACCTGCAGGGCATTTTACACCTGCATAGGCATCTGTGTCTAGACCCTGTTACAGTCGGTAGAGAGCTAGTCAAAACAGTGCAGTCTAGACAGCAAGGATTGGAAATGTGAGTCTTCTGTTATTACGTAGCTTTTAAAGTAGGACTGGGCAAAATAGAGGCTATTTCATTGCTTGTAGAGTTTCTGAAATACATGCAAGTGATTAAGTAGTTTGTTATAGGCTTGCAGCTCCTCTGGTTTATGAGTCAAGCTCTATTCTCAGTGTTTACCACCATAAATATTACAGGTAAATTAAGCTATTCTCACCTTACTGCTTTTAGAGGAGTTTTGTAAAGTTAGTGGACAGCAACTAATTCTTAGTATTGAGAAGAGACAACTGTTTCTCTTGGCTTTATCATTTAATGTTTTGGGTTTTTTTCCTCCAACTTGTCTGTGTTTCATATGCAGGCTCTGTAGTCTTAATCAGAGCTTAAAACAGCAAATATTTTGTTGCTAAAGTATTCAGATATGTAGCAGAACTTATTCACTAAAGTAGTACTCATTTTCCTTTGCCACTTTTTTATAATTTCTAGGGTTTTTTGTGCAGTCTTCAAATGTTGGAATTTTAAATGTAACTACTGTACCTAGTATAGTAGTTACTTATATTATAAGGGAAAATGCAGGAGCCTGGCTACTTTTTGAAGTTCATTCTCGTTGTGCTTTCATAGCACTGAAGGTCATTGGATTGGTAATACCAGAGGGTGCATTCCAGCATCTTTTGGGGAAAGTCCAACTTTTGGAGACTCATCAAGTTGAGAATGCAACCTCAACAAGAAACTTACTACTTGCTTCATTTTCCACATGTTGCCAGTCAAATGTGAAAGGTGGAGAAGCTCAGCTGTCAGAGGAATAAAGGTTTTAGGGGTTGGGAGAGGACAAAAAATTACTTGTCTGCTGGGTCATAAGGAAATGCTTGCAAAAACATGGTTTGGGAGGAAGAGGGTAGAATATTGTTCTTGAAGTTGTTCTGTAACACTTCAGCAAAGGTCTGTCAGGTGAATATGGGGCTAAGTGGTAAGTATATTAATCAACTATAAAAGATAAGCAAATGTTGACTTTTCTGTCCAAAATAGGTTATTATGCAACAGTTCTTACAGCCTGAACAGCTTTGCTGCAATGCTTTCAGAATAGCCTGTGAATGGGCTTCTGTAAATGTTTAATCTGCGCTGGCAGACATCTGGGAACTGTGAATAGGTTATTTTTAGACTGAGTTTTGTTAGGGTATGTAGCTGTTGTTTCTTAGATGAATGATGATAAGTAGACATCCCTCAGCGGTTATGCTGAACAATCTCAAAAAAGTCCTAAAGCTGTAGAATTCAGGAGAGAGAGGGTATGCTGGGGAATTATCTTTGTATGCAAGTCCTATCCCTACATTGAGTCCCTGATTATCCACTGATATCCACTGTCAGAAACAGGTTACCAACATAGACAGCCTTTTTATTTAATCTAGTGGGGACATGGTTCAGTCCAATTCATTTTGGAGGGACTGGTCTCAACCATGAGCTCCAAATTAGGATTTTTGTGTTAAAGCAGAGGCTGACTTCATTTATTTTAAGTTTTAAAAGTGGTTAAAAATTGTTTGGTTTATAATGCATGTAACTTTGAGTAAATTGATCATGGACATAAAATACCATTCTAGAAAACGCTAAAAATTTCTTTCTTCAAAAGCATCTTTAGGATGGAATAAGAGGTATCAGTCTGTCTGTTGTAGAAATGAGCAGGAAGCTTGTGCTTCTTCCAGTGCTTGTGCAACCTCCAGAAGAGATTTGGTATAAATTCACCCATGTTTTTCAGTAAGCCTGTGTATTTCCATTACTGGAGTGTAATATCCCATGTAGCCCTGAAAAACCAGTGTTCCATGAAGCTGCTGAAGCAAGATGCAGGTTTTCCCTTGTGTTAAGATGACACCGTTAGCTCTGCACACTGAAGGGAGATACTTTTTCTCTGCCTACTTCTGTTCTTTCACCACTGAGAATTTAGTCTAGAAGGCCAATTCTTAAAGTTAAACCTTGGGGAAGTATCAGCAGAGCAATACACCAGTTATATCAACCCCTGTTTGATCTAAGGCCATATTGATTCCCAGATATTACAAAGATTTCAGAAAATGTATCATCTGATTAGTTTTTCTTATTGATGCAAATGCATATGTTTGGGGTAAATTTGTTTATTATTGAGCATTTGCTAGTTCTTGGATGAGGAAACTTGGGTAACGAGAGTTTTCAATATGTTTGGCACCAGGGTAATGCTGTTGAAGGGCTCTTAGCTTCTGGAAGGACATGAAGTGTGGCATTTACATCTTAGTGCAGCTTTCCTGTTAAGTTCAAGGTCTGCAGAGTTTGTAGTCTGGTAGGGTTTAAGTGGCACAAATCCCCAGATTTGGTCTAGAGTGGCTTGGTTTCATACAAGTACGACTGTGAAAGGTTTTTGGTTTACTTAGTGACTAGGAAGAAGATGGTTTTCTGCTGTAATCCTGTTCTGGAGATAAGCAGCAATGTAATATACAGAGTGTGTCTGAGAAGGGAGGGTTTTGTTTCAGGAAATCCTGAGCAGTGCCGGATGCTTTTAAAAAGCAGCTTTGCTAATGACCACTTGTGAGTTAACACTAGCAGCAAAAGGTAGCTGTGTATCCAGATGTCCTCTCACTGATGAACTCTAAAAAAGCCACTTGGTTTTCTATCTGCTGCATGTCCTGTGCTGTCTTTATTTATTGTCAGCTTCAATTGTGATGTTGTGAAGGGATGGTAAATCCCCGTGAAAGCAGCTGCAAGTTTCCTTGGCTCATTTTAAAATATCCAACTACATTTGTTTTCCCTAAACCCTCAATTGCTGAGAACATCATTACACAGGGCCCTTTCCTTTGCTTCTTACGCTGTATTCAGGAATGGGTTTTGTAGAAATCATGCCTAAATTAATCCCAGTAAAACCTCAAATTATAATTGGAAGCAGTGTTTATAAAAATTTCAGAAGTCACCCAAATTGTGATTTACAGCTTTATCCCTTTTCTGGCAATAATAAAAAGGATTCTGGGAGTGCTGGTTAGTAGCAGGCTCAGTTAAAGTCAGCAATGTGCCCTGGCAGCCAAGAGGACAAACTGCATCCTGGGGTGCCTCAAACACAGTATAACCAGCTGGTCAAAAAAGGTGATTATCCTGCTGTATTTAGTGTTGGTGCAGCCTCACGTCAAGTACTGTGCGCAGCTCTAGGCCCCACCATTGAAGAATGATGTGAAGCTCTTTGAATGTGTCCATAAGGATGGCAAGAAATCTGCTGACAGGGCTGGAAGGAATGTCCTATGAGGAGTGGCTAAAGACTTCAGCTTTGCTTAGTTTGGAGAGAAGGAGTCTGAGGGACGACCTTGTTGCTCTCTACAGCTTCCTGAGGAGGGGATGTAGAGAGGGAGCTGCTGATCTCCTGGTACCCAGTGGCAAGATGTGTGGGAATGGTTCAAAGCTGTGCCTGGGGAGGTTCAGATTGGACATTAGGCAACGATTCCTTATCAACAGGGTGGTCAAACCCGGGAACAGGCTTCCTAGAGAGGTGGTTGATGCCCTGAGTCTGTCAGTGTTTAAGAGTCATTTGGACAGTGCCCCTAACAACACACTTTAACTTTTGGTCAGCCCTGAATTGGTCAGGCAGTTACGCTAGATGATCATTGTAGGTCCCTTCCAGCTGGAAATATTCTGTCTCTATCACTATTCTATTCAAAATGGCTTTATCCAAGACAGAATAAAATAACAGTTTAATTGTGGAGTAAAATTCCACTGTAACCTGAGTCTAATTGTTTGCCTCTTGCATACCTTAGTTACAAGGCAAGGATAATCTCATTTGGATATTTTAATTGTTATTTTAGTTAGTTTCCATTCTGAGGTTAAAAATATTTTGTTGGTTCCTGCCTCTGTTTTCAATAGCCACCTAATTGCTTAAACCTGAAATTACTTAAATTCACCCTGTATATGGACTTTGAGCAATAATTATAATCAGAATTAATTTTGAAGGTTAAAAAATACATACGAGTTGGAAGGATGGAAAAAAAAATTATAAGTGCTGAACCAGTAAAACTTCTTAATGAATTTGTGTCTTCTAAAAGTTATTTGGCAGTGAATATAAGAGACTTAAAAATTCCGCTTTTCCAGGAGGTTACATTTTGAAAGGAAATTATGACATTCCCATCCTTTCTGTATTCAGATTAGTGTTGATGTTTAGGTATTAAAAAGAACACTGTTTAATTCTAATCCTGCCTCTTGCTTGTGAAGAAATCTGAGTGAAAGAAATTTTCTGATTCAGATGAGTGCAAGGGAAAAGATAACCAATAGTATTTAGTGTTGTATTGAAACTAATGCTCCTAAATTATTTTAAAATTGCTCAGAAAGAAAATGTGGATCTTCTGTCATACCAGTAGGTGGCAATATTGGTATGTAAGCAGAAGATGCTTGTAAAAAATCTTTAGCTCTTTTCACCTCTTACACTTTAAAATAATGTTTCGCGTAAAGAACTTTTATTTTAATTTTAATAATAGAAAAAAATTGAAGTCAAGTATGTTATGTTTTTAAGATGTAATTATATTCTCACATTTTAATGCTGCCTAACTGTAAGATTGTCATTTATATGACAAGCAACTTCTGCAATGTGATGTTATTGTTAACTTTATTGCAAGATCAAATTCTCCCTGATTTTTGGCTGTGACTGGAATTATTCCTCTGAAACAGAAGTAGAGATCTGTTTCAGAGCCTGTGATTCATGCGTTAGCAAACAGATACATGCCTGAACATTGGTTATGAAATGCTTGTGTACTATTACAACTGAGGTAAATCCAAATAATTTTTATTATCTGAAGTCAAACTCAGGAAATGTAACTGTTGCTGCAAATAGGAATGATTTTTGAGAAGTCTAAAAAGACTCAAAAGTCTAAAGGTGTGGACCACACTGTTTGCTTCAACACAGACTTGGAAAGACTGGTTTGTGATAGCTAAAGCATTACTAGTCATCTTAGGAGGATAAGAATCACCTAAAACTCTGAGTTGATGTGAGAAATAATTTAAGAAGTTAGTTGTATGGTGGAAGATCAATGTCTTTGTAAATGTGCTCAGAATTGCTGTCTAAGCATGTTTGTTGTGACTTGTTCAGTGAGCAGAGGTATTTTCACGTGACTTGGTACACCGCTAGAGACAGTTATCTGTGTGTTGTCAGAGCTTATGGTACCCTCAAAAAGAGTTCAGTGTTTTCTGAAAAATCAGCATATAACTCATAAAATATCTATGGTGTTTGCGAGAGAGATGTTTAAAAACTGCAACATCACAGGAATGACATCTGAGGAATCAGGTCCTAGGATATACTTGTCACTTCTGTCTTCTTTCCCAGACCTTCTAAGTGCACCCTTTATACATATTCTGTATGCATATGTAATCTAATAATCTAAAACTAGTCAAGTTGGTGCTTTTGTGGTAAGGAATTATTTTTTTTGTAGGTGATGCGGACTGGTTAGAAGGCATTTTAAATGGCACCTTCAAACTAATGTTTTATCCTAGTTGTGTCTTCAAGACTCCTCTTGTACTTGGAAGAAAGCAATGGTTCAGGTTCAGTGATTTAGAGTAGATTTTGTAAAGCAAAATGCATAGAAAATACTGTAAATAGTTCTTGAAGGAGCTTCTTAGCATTTGATTTCCATTTCACCTGTGTCTAGTGGTGGGATTGAATGAGATTATTGTAAAGCATTGCATTGGTCTCTGTATTGAGACAGATTAATGGTTTTGAGACTTTCGTACACTGTTTCCTGCTGTCATGATGCTTTGAGGTAGAAAAAGAGGTGGAAGCCTTAATTCATACAGAAAACTTCTCTTGTTATCATACCTTGTTGTTCCAGGATGTTTCTTGTAGACATTTATTTTGTTACCTCTTGTTCAGTGATAGTTGTGTAGATAAGTTGAGGACTTCCCTCAGTTTATTTGGTTGTGTCCTGAGTGCCTTACCAGCTTTCTGTAGCTCTGAAATTCTCACTTTCTGCTCATTATTTCCCATCTTGCCTACAGATGACATTCTGAGCTCTGCTTCACTGCTGGCCAAAACAAGATTCATTCTCATCTCTGTCTCTTCAGAGATTGTGCACCTGTGTTTGAACTGAGAGAAAATTTGGATCCTTCTAAAGCTTCTTCCACTTTCTAGTGATCTTTTAGGATTTTGTTATTTGGAGACTTCAAAGACACGTCTTTACCATTATTTCTATGTACTAGACTCTCATGTTGAGTAATGAACTGAAGTTTCTCCTAACATCTGCCCGCCTTATCTTTCAGCTTCCATGAGGTCTCCCATACCTTTAAAAAAATTGAACCACAAAATAAATAGGGTTTCTGTTAGATTTCTATTGCTTGGTGATCCGTTGAGGAAGAGAACCTGTAGCCTGGTCACTGGGCAATTTTTGTCGAAGCCTTGGAGCTGGTGTTAGCAGACCTTAACTGTCATTACACTAGATTCCAACTGCTCTGTTAAAACCATCCATTTCAAAGTTCCTTATGTAATTAAGACAAAAGTTTGTAGAGTTAATAAGAGTGTTTATAAGCAGCTGGACTGCAAAATGTCACCTGCAAGATTAATTTTCCTTAGACTTTTCTTAAAATAACCCTTTGCTTAACTCTTAACCTTTGATCACATAGAGTATTTACTTTCAAATTGGCTGGGACTGTTGCAGGAGATAGGAGGAATTACTTTGCATTCTGACAAACCACTCTTTTCTTACTATGTTCTTTTTTGGGGTTGTAATAATGCAGAAAGTGCTTGCAAAATAGCATTCTTACTTAATCCAGTTCTCCTATTTACAATATTGCTTCTATGTTAGAAGACAGACTTGACAAGACGCAGTTTGTTACAGACTGCATTATCAGGAAACTCACTTGTTTTTCTGTTCACTCCTGTTATTGCATCACTCCTGTTGATCTCTCTTTCACAAGTAAAGAAGACATAAAGACAGATTACATCAGAAAATGGTATAACACCTCGAATGAGTGGGATTTCTGCTCCTGAGGCAAGGAGTACCTCAGCCCATCCTCTTTGATCTGAAACGTCAAATTCAAAGTCACTACTGTTGCATGAATTGGAGCAGTTGGTTTTGTAGAGATCTACTGCTTTGTCTGCAGAGGGCACTCGTTTCTCCAATTTTAGATCTACTGTGTCTTTCTGTGGCATCTTAAGTTATATAAAATGTTCATAATTGGCTGTATCACCAATTTTATTGTTAAAATTCTGCAAGGGGTTTCTTTTTTGGAAGAATTCTTAGCTTTGTGTTTATATGCAGGCCTAAGTTCCAGTTCAAGAATTCTCCCCTAAATGCAGTCAGTAACTAAAGAAGGTTCTTTACTGCATACTCTGTATAAAGAGAGCACTCAGCTTTCTTAGGAACAGTTTGTAGATAGATAAATAACAGGTTTTGTTGATCTGCTATGCAAGTTTTATATGGCATTGCTCCTTTATCACATTTGTATCATTATCTTCTGTTTGGAGGCATTCTGGAACTTTGTATTGTACTACAAGTGCTATTTCCCTTTAGGTTTAGTGATTGCTTATAAGTTACTAAAAGTAGTCTTCCAAATGGGCAATGTTTGGGAGATTGAGAGTTTAAGTAGTAGTTATATCCTTCTGTATAAATTTTTTTTCTGCTTTACATGGTTTTTTCGCCATGGTTTTTGAAGTCTTTAGAAAACCAAAAAAGAGACATGTCAGAACTAGCAGTATTAATGATGTGTTTGTTTTGAAAAGGAAGAAGAGTTGGTGCCAGCAAAACTGTTTGCAAACTTGTGGTTTTAATTTTTACATGCTGTTATGCACACAGCGTGTTGGCCAGAAAGTACAGGATTATTTGGATTGTAGTGATTGCTGTAACAGTAATTAACAAATTATTAGTAAAATTTCTTTGAGAAACTGAGCTGTCAGTCACTTGCAAAGCTAAATTAATAAAATTATTTCTGCTTGTATACTTAACAAATAAACAAACAAAAAACTGCACACACAAAACCACTGTGAAACCAGAACATTACAAGCCTTTGATGAAAATGCAAGTGGATATGAGAAAAATGTTTGCACATCAGGTAAATGAAGAAAATAGTAGGATACACTTAGGCAGAGAAAAATTGAAAATACACTTTAAATGTTTAGAGTTTTTTTAAAGAACTCTTTCTTTTTTTTCTATTGTTGAGCAGTTATGCTCTTTCCTGTTTAGTATGATATCTTTTTATAGGTTGGCTTTGCTTCAAACTGTAAAGTGTGTGTTACTGTTCTTCCAGTTACATTTCTGTTCCCTTGCCAATCAGTTTGTGCCGTAGAGACAGATGTATCTTGCCATTTCTGTATAGAGCCAGATTGGTTCAGTTGCATGTATTAATTCTGGTACAGAACCACAGGAAGTGTTAATGTAATTAAAACTTCAAAGCAGTGTCGTGTGTGCCCTTCTCTTCACTCAGATATTTTAGTTGCAAGATAACTGTATTCACAGAATTAAATGAATAAAATAAGGAGGCTGGAGACCATCTAATCTAACCTTACAATCAAACCAGGGCCAGCTTTGAAGCACAGAGCTTACAGTAGCTGAATTTTTCTGTATATCTTCAGGTAACCTCCTAGGCAACTTGTTACTGTGCTTTACCTTCCTCATCATGAATGTTTCTCCTTGTGTCTGGTTGGAATTTGCTGTGCAGCAACTTGTGGCTTCTCCCTCTTTTCATTTTGTTGTGTCCTCTGTCATCTCTGTAACTCTCCATTTGATAGCTGAAGACAGTGATTGGATCCCCACAAATACACCCTTTGCTCTACCTTAATCTCCTCTTCCACAGGCACATACCAAGCTACTTGTACATCATATGCTTCAGTACATGAGCCATATTAATGTCTTTCTGCTGCACTCTCTCCTCTTTGTTAATGCCTCTCTTGCACTATGTTTCCCAAAACTGAACACAGTCATCCAGGTACAGCTGGAAGAATGCTGGAGGAAAAGGGAATAATCACTTATTGCCCTACTCTTCCAAATGCAGCCCAGAATGCAGTTAAGTCTTCTAGCATAGGACTGTACTTCTGGGTCACATTCAGCTTCTCCAAGTCCTTTTTTGCACATCTGCTGTTGCATGGAGTTACACTGTCACAAGTGCAACTTTTTGGCCTGTTGACTGCATAGAAGTTTTTAAGAAACAACACAGTAGCATAAAGAATTACTTTATTTTTAAACATACCAGAAGGACAAAGTCTTTGAGTGCATCTGAAGAGTAGATAGAGGATCAAGATGGTTAGGGAGAGTCTCGTGGCAATGCCGTTCTTTATGAAGTTGTCCTG
>NW_010186299.1:33721-50401 GCF_000695765.1 Mesitornis unicolor | reverse complement strand
AGGAAAAGAGAATTCTGTGAATTCTTAAAGGACCTGGCAAGGGTACTTTTGTCCTTCTAACTCAGTGTATGTACAATTCATATAGCACCAGAAGGAGAGAAAGCCATATAGCCTGTACAAATTTCGGAAGGGCTCAGATAACTGCAGATGAGTAAGTCAGACTTCTGTTAGGCAGATTGGTTGAGTGCATAACAGAGAAGTAGTAGACATATGGACAAATGTGATAATGGACAAGAGTTAATCGGGCTTTTCCAGAGGGAGGGAAAAAGGGAAGTTATGAAGTTAAGTCTTTTCAAAGTCATGCTTTGAAAGAGTCAACAATATTATGGATAAGTGTTATCTAATCAGTGTGATGTCCTTGGATTTCTTGAAAGTAACAAGAAAAACCCCTTGATTATCAAGGTCCTTAATCAGACTGTTAAAGAAACTAGGCTGTCATAGAATGGGACAGTCCTCCCATGGGTTAATAATTGGTGAAAACCAAACTAGATACAATGAGTACCCCAAGTGAGCTGTTAGCACTCAAGAAAGAGCTTTAAGTTATTCTAGGTTATATTATGAAAATGTGGTATCGGTGTTTACTGGGGAACAAGCACATTGAATTTTGAGAATTATTTGGAAAGGAACAGGGAATAAAATAGGAAATGTGTTATGGAGATACACAATAGCACATGGCATTCCTTTGTCATGAATAATGTGTCCATCCCAGCCCTCTGTAAAGAGTAGGAGAACTAGGAAATGTATGGGCAGCAGGAACCATCAAAGGTAAGGAAAAGTGATCAAATAGATGAGGTGTCCTAACTTTAGAAAGCAGTTACAACTCTTATTTTATACTGAAAATATAGTCCTCAGATTGCTTTTTTGTTTTTAAAGCGAGGTGGAGATGGTTAAAAAAAAGACATGTTGACCTCCAGGAAGCTGAGAAGAAGATAAACAAGCACTAATAGCCAGGGTAGTTTACATCGCTTTACTGCATTGTGCAGAGAGGAAGAACACACACAAAACAGGCTGTGATAGTGATGGATGTGCTTAAAGGAACAGGAAGGCATAACAGGCTTATGTTATGAACTAGGCAGCTGCTGAGTTTCTGAAAGAGCACTGTAAGTTGATTAATAATGAAAGAACGACAGGCTGCTGCACCCTTTTAAAATTTGGGGGACTGAGAATAGGTTTGTGTGTGTAGCTATCAGTTTGACATGATGCAGTAATAGCAGCTATGCTTGTAAGCCTTTTGGAAAGCAAGGACTTAAACAAGATTTGAGTTGTCCCAATATCCTGTAGACTAGAATGTGTAAGAGGGATGGTAGGCATCAAGGACTGGTTAGGGCCCTTCCTGATACCACTGTTGTAAAAATGCTTACTTACTGCTTCTGTATTGGATGATGGGAAAAAGAAAGGAAGAGGAATGAGAATTGTGCCAAGTCCTTCTGGCCCCATTGGCCACTTTAAAAGTGATCTGAGGGAAAGAACTGCTAAACCTCTCACTTGCCACCCAAAGGACAGATGCTTCAGTAAAATAAATGTCTGCAATATTTTAAGACTTGTTTGCCCTGTAATAGTAGGTTTTTCTGTAGTCAGTCCTTGTTGCTTTTTTAAATTATTTTTAAACTATGGCATGGAGCATCAGATTGCTAGAGGGTACCTGACTTGGCATTTTCATTGTTGAGTTTTAGGTTTATATAACTTAAGACTTGCTTATCTGTCAGTGTTGACTGTGGATGCCTTATGAACAGGAAGAGAACAGCTTTACCTGCAGGGTCGGTCTATTTTGTTGCATGTATTTTGCTCAAATACTGGATTCTTGAAGACTTTTGTTCTTTAATTATCTGCCTTCAGTTGGGAGGGGGTGCTTAGAGGAAAGTTGGGAATATTCCTTTGGAAAGGCCTGTGCTAACCGAATTTTATCTTCCATAGATCAGCATGCATCAGAAGAGTATGTCATATGCTGGGGCATTTGGCATATTTTTCAAGTGGTGTGGGAAGAGATTTCAGTAGCCACAAAGGATGGGGCGGGTAGGAGAGGAGGGCATTATGCATTCTGTCAGATGCCCATTACCTCTATAAGTCTGCTTTGAGAGAGAAATTGGAAAACAAGGAATTAAAATGTGTTCATAGTAGATCACTGACCTGTAAGGTTACACAGGAGAAAGTTTGAGAGAACATGTAATGAATCTTAATTTCCTTTTTTGCTTCAAATATGTAAATGGTATATCTATATTGACTCTGTATGTAGTTCAGAACTAGTTTCTATTAATATGCATATAGTATATATGAAGCTCAAATTGCTAAAATAATACAATGTGGCTGACCTGAAGCTATCTACTTGTATTTGTTTTAGGGGTTGTTTCTCTATTGGCTGTTCATCCTTCTACAGTAAATACAATTGGAAAACAGCTCCTGCCAAAAACATTCGGACAGTCCAATGTCAACATTGCACAACAAGTGGTAAGGAGACTTTGCGTATTTTTTATTGTTTGCACTATTGCTTACACATACTGTAAATCTGATCTGTAACTTCATAGTTGTTGCCACTTGTAATGGGTAGATAGTCTAAGCTTGTTTCTAATTCTGGTAGACTTTTGTTAAAAGAAATGTTCCTTTGCATAAAGACGTTCAAAGATGACTGTCGAATCAACATGCATATACCTGAATGTTCAGGAGGATTTCTTTTTTGTCAGTCTTGCCACTTAAAATCAGTGGCTCTTTCAGATTCTGCTTTGAAATCTGGCATAGAGATATGTAAATGGAGTCCCATCAGCACATTTTTGTTGAGGTTGAAGTTAGGTGGAACAAAATCGAAGAGTGCGCTACATTTCTTAGTGCTTAATTTAAATATCCTTTTGCTTAAACACTTACCATAAGTTTTGAGTGAGGCACATGAATTTAGACATTTCAGAGAATCTAATAATTCAGTAGATAATGCATAGGTTATGATAAGTCACTTTTATAGTGATCAAAATTAAAATTTGGTGATGTGAAAAGAGTTGGTCTCAGTTCATTTTCTGGAAAGCAACTAGCACAAAAGCGTCTGAAATGGACTATGTCTTATATGTGCATTTCTCCTTGATACGAGAGCAGTTTCACATCTACCTTTCCCGCCTGTAAGCTCTACGGAGTGTTTTATAATTGAGGCTGCCTGAATCTATGTTGTACCACTTCAATTGTACAGGTGTTGCGACAGTTGAGTCCCTCTGCAATAGGCACAGTGTGTCTGTGTAACTGCTTATTAACGACACTGTGAAGCTGCTGTCATGCTCAGATAGCTGCTATGGTATGACTGCCAGTTTGAAGAAGGAAAAATCCTTAAACCTCTGCATCCTCCAATGTTCTTAATTGAATTGCAGATCCAGTAGCACTATGTTTAAGTCTTGAGCTTCACATAGTTTGAGTAGACTGAGACTGACAGAAGATTATTGAGTAATGAAGTGTCAGTATTATTGCAGAGAATTCACTGTGCTCTATTTCCAGCAGTGGTGGTGAGTTAACTACTTCCAGCAGTCACTTGGAAGTTAGAGTATAGCGAAATGAGTTCATCTGAATGAAATTGCGCCTTCAGTTGGAGGCATTTTATCAACAAATTTCCAAACAAGGAAATTCAGACTAGTTAGGCATTCTTTTAAACTAAAATCAGTAACCAGAAAGAATGTTTTAACTACAGATTTTAGGCCATAATGGCACAGTGTGTCAATTCTGGGCATTACTGTGAGACTGTGTACATACTTGAGCTTCATGTTGAAAATGAAATGTTCTTTCAGGTAACTTAGAAAATGTTTTCTTAAAGTACCAAAACAAGGGGATAATAATGAAGTTAGAAATTATCTGATTAACTTTCAACAATGAGTAAATTAATGTTTACAAAAATGTTTATATAAGTATAAAATAAATTTTTGTTTCTACCATCACAAGTTTAAATTGACAAATCCTCATCTATATTATCTATGATTAATTTTACATGGTAGCATTATTTTAAAAATATGATTCTGAAATAATAACTAGTCTTAATGACAGTTTTGTTAGTGTGATTACTGTGGGAGATTCACATATGGAATCGTAATTTTTTCAGCACTTTTAAGTCTTTCTCTGAACATATTAACATTATTTTTTGTGAAAGTGTCCATATCAGCTTATTTGTATTGGCTGTTACCAGTACAAAATTAGATTATTGTATGTCACCAAAGAAGAGATGGGGGTTTATTTTGTGTATATATAGAGACATTTTGGATACATTTGTTTTGACTCTACAGTTCTGAAGGGATTAGCAAGAACTGTTTAAAAAAATTACCTCTAGAACCCTGAAAATTAAGAGGTAATTTTTTTACCAATAAGAAAAGTGTTCTTGGGTAGCATTGTTGAGGAGTTGACTTGGGGATTGGACTAGATGATCTTTTGAGGTCCCTTCCAATCCCTAACGTTCTGTGATTCTGTGATTCTGTGACTTGTGACCCTGCTTTCTAACATTGAGTGGTAAAAATCAGGCTTTTAATACTTAAGTACATAATTTTCTGAGTGTGTGTTCTTCGTTGAGGTAATCTGATTTCTTTTTTCTTAATAGTGTCCTCATAAAAGTTTTTCTCTTGAGTACAGTGAAGTGGACTGTGTGTGGGCTGTCTTGCTGTTTTTTCTGTTGTCTTTTCTTATTCATTCTTAAGGAGCTGAAATCAGGAAACCTAAGAGACACAGCAGACACTTCCTTTACTTTTGCCTCTCCCCTGCCTCTCCCTCTGTTGTCTTTGAAACTATCCTCTCTAGTTCTCCCTATAAGCTTTCAATTTAGGATGTTCCCAGTGACCCAATACTGCGTAGCTTTTTTCATTCACGCTCTTTTCATTCAGTCATGGATGTTCCTGAACTTGTGAGTAACAGTTAGGGGCACTGACATTCCTATTAAAGAGCCAGTAACACTAAATAATTCCTTAGAAGATTCTGAAACTCTATAGACTGTGAGGGTTTTCCTTAACAGTGTTATAGTAAAGCATATAATTCTGGCTAGTTTGCAGACTTTCATGAGTTAGAATGGGAATGCAGAACAGGTTTTGAATTTACTAAGCAGACTTCACTTTTGCACTGTAGAACTGAGCCTGTGAATTTGTAAACCCTTCCATTTATGCCTTTGTACTATTATTTCAAGACACTGCTGAGCACAGTAGGTGTCCATGGTTTGCTGCTGCCAAATGGTTTTTCTCCCAGCTGTAATTCCACCCCATCCCCTGTTTTGGCTTGGCTCTCATCTTACTGCACAGTCATACAAATTGTGGATATGGCACCAGGGTGATGATGGGGCTGCTTGTGGAACTGAGAAGCTAGGGAATAGAGTGGGACCCTCTTATTTTAGCCTCTGTGAGCAGGATGTTGAATCGTCTCTTCCAGTCATCTGTAACTGCATCCTAGAGAATAAAAACTGCCTAAGGGCTTTTTACTGTTCTTTGTATTGTCTGTGTTACTTAAATAGCACACAGGTGGCTTTGCAGTCTTCTGAGACCCTTGGTGAACCAGAACAGTCAATAGCAGAACTGCTAGTACTTTTTTGGGAAGAAAGTGCCATGATATAGACAAACAGTATTTGGAGGAAAAACCACAGTTGTTTGTCCTTCCAGGCAGCTGAAATCACAAACATCTAATAGTCACTATACTACATTTTGCATTCTGTGTTTAAAGATTATTAAAATTCTGGTGCATTATAACTTTCACCCATAAAATGTCTCACTTTGGGTTTTTAGTTTTACTATTTTGGTCTTGTTGAGGCTAAATTATTGAAGCTAGCCTGACGAAGAAACTTAAAATGCAGAATGTGACTGCAGGAAAATACAGCGAGCTTGTGAGTGGTTACAAGTTTTGGTTCATTTGATGTTGGTTTCACTTACCTAATGTCAAGGATGCAACTTACTGTTTCCACTGGGAGGTAAATGTACCCCCCAAAAGTGGGCATATCTTTCTACAAGACAGAAGTCTGTACAGTATCACTTTGTTTTCCTAAATACGTATTCTTTGGAAAGTTAACATTTCAGAGATACAAAACATCAGCTGCAGAAGCAGTTCTGCTTCAACTAGTTTCACCTATAAGGAGAGCATGGCTCTGTGTGCGAGTGTGTATATTACTTGTGATCAAATTAGCACAACCTTAGAACTGCTTACCTGTAAGCTGGAATACTGTGATCAGCTGAATGCGTGCTTGTAACATGTTCAGAATGGAATGGTTTTGCCTAAATCGGGCTCACTGCAGTGATAGAGAGTTGGCCCTCTCTTTCTCACCTCTAACATGCTTGTATTTTGACTTTGTAGTGATAGAGACTGATTGAAAGAGATAATCTGGCCTTTCTTGCAACAGCTCTGCATTTTCTCTCTGCTTTTACTGATTTTCAGATCTTCTTTTTTTGTATGTTCATATTTTATCTGTAATTTAATACAACTTTACACATAGTCTGATATGGTTCTCCCCCACCTCCTTTCTTTAGTGGGGGGGAGGGCGTGTGTGTCTTGATCTTGTCTAAGTTAGCATTGAACAGTGTTAAGAAATCCAGCAAGCATGAAAAGCTTTTTTAAGAAGGATAAAACGTAAATGCTTATTACTTGGGAAGTGCTCTAACTATGTAATCTGCAGTCTGAAGGTTTTTATGCTGTGTGTATAAATTCAGTGCATCGAATAGAAGTAGTATTACTGTTGTTTGGATAATGTATCATTTGAATTGTGCAGAATGTGAATATCTTGGAATACTTGCGATCATTTTCCGAATTATTTTATCTTTACTGTAGGTTATTGGTACACCTCAGAGACCTTCAGCGCCAAATACTATCCTGGTAGGAAGTCCACATACACCTAACACACATTTTGTATCACAGAACCAGACTGCAGATTCTTCTCCGTGGTCTGCTGGGTGAGCAAAATAAAAGTTACTTTTGTTCTAAATGTTCCCTGTGATAATGTATGTGCTCTACAGGCTAGCAGTATGAGAGAAAGACAGTGTTTACCTTTCCATCAAGAGTACTTCAACGTTAAAGTGTATTGTTTTAAAATCAGGAATAGTCACACAAGAATGAATACCCCTTCATTTGTTTTGAAAGGAGCTAGACTATTTTCTGTAATAAGAGATATTCTCATATTACTCACATTTAGAGAATTTAGCTACTGAAAGGACACAGGAATTCATCTGACTTGATTCAGTTTTTAGTTTTAATTAATTTTTAATTCAGTTTTTAAATCTGTTTTGCTGGTGGTTTTTTTTAAAAAATTACAGTACATTTCAGATTGAACAAGTGTATCCCGAAGCATCATTTAAAATAATAATGTAGTTCTTACTGGGAAGAAGTATTAGATAAAATGAATGCATTCTTTTGGTGTCTTTTCTCATGCAAGCTTGGTTTTAAGGGTTCCTTGTTAACTTTAGTCTTGAAGCAACTACATTTATCATCAGTGTCCTGCTACACATAAATAGATTTCCACTTTGGAATTATACAGTGAAATGAGATGTAGAGATTTGAGAGGTTCCATTGCTGATATTAGTTTTGTTGATAACTTATATTTTCCCTCAAGTTACAAGGAACTTTTTGTTTAAAAGATAGGCAGAAAACTTTTGTTGTACTTCTTGTATCTTGTAACTTTGAAGTTTTCATAGCAATTTCGTATACTGTATAGCTACAAATCTGTGTTTTCGTTATATATATATAATGTTTAGTGAGTTGAACTAGTATCAGACTTCGTTCGGCCCATATCGGGCTTACACAGAAAATGCTCAATCAGTCCATCTAATTTTTTATGGTCAAATAAAAATAGGCTATTTAAGCTTAAAAAAAAAAGGAGGCCAAAAAAATATTATCTCCTGTAATTAACTTTTCGTACTCTAACATTTATCTCCCTGTCCCTTCTTGTCTTGAAAATTGGAAGGATTTCTTTATTGACTTCCTCAAGGAGTATCCCTATTGTTAACTTCCTAGCTGCTACTGGAACTAGCAGAGTTGTCAAAAGAATGAATTTGTACTGTGTTTCAGCGTAAAGATATTAGAATTGTTAATTATTGTAAATTGTAGGGGAAAAAAATATAGAAAAAATTGATGGGAAGGGTTGAGAAGCAGAACAAAAGGGAAGGCTTGGATTTTTACGGCAGGATGCCTGTATTTGAAAAAAAAAATATTCCACAGTTCAAATCTTCTTAAAATATATATTATACATATATTTAGGAAGCGGAACAAAAAAGGAGAGAAGAATGGCAAGGGTTTACGTCATTTCTCTATGAAGGTTTGTGAGAAGGTACAGAGAAAAGGAACCACCTCATACAATGAGGTGGCAGACGAGTTGGTTGCAGAATTCAGTACCACTGATAATCACATTTCACCAAATGAATCAGTAAGTATATGGGAGGTCAGTCACATGTGAACTGAATGGGGGAAGAGAAATTTCTCTTAAGACTTGCCTATTTCTTTTCCTACTGCTAAATTAACAGTTCAGACATTACCCAAGTTTACCCATTTACTGTAATATGTTTATTTTCAAATATTTTTGTCACAGGTATGTTTTTGATTAATGCACTATGTCTACAGCAGGCTTATGACCAGAAGAATATTAGACGACGTGTCTATGATGCCTTAAATGTCCTTATGGCCATGAACATTATCTCTAAGGAGAAGAAGGAAATCAAATGGATTGGTCTACCTACTAACTCGGCTCAGGAATGTCAGAATTTAGAGGTATATGTATTAGGAAGTTTACAATGGCTTTGTGTTTAAGTAAATGTTTACAGTTTTAATATGTTCTGATACAACATATGCACGTGATCTTCTCAAACAGAAAGGTAGAATAGTATAGTCTCTTTTGACTCTATTTTATTTGTATTTACAGAACACACATTTAAACTTCCAGATTGCTTAAGTGCATTTTTTTTATTCTTCTGTGTCAAAAATACAGCCATGTCACAGCTTTTACAGTATATGTGAAATGGGTCTGAGTGGAAGTTAATCAAACTGAAAGATTAATGTGTATTTCCAACATTGCAGTAGTGGTGCTCGAGAGTCAGAAAGATTGTTTTCACCAGATGCCAGACAAATAATACATCTGCGATAATAGATGTTGCACGCAGATCAATATATATACACACACATTGCTCCTTCTTTATTGCTGCAGGTCTTTCTGACATTTGTCTTACATGAACGTATCAGACTTTTTTACTGCATGTCTTGGGTGAGAAGTAAACGGTTAAAACTGAAAGGTGTTCATAAGTTCTGGTTGGGTTGTTTTCTTAGTGTCCTGAGGTTTCCTGAAGTCAGTTCACTTTATCAGAATAGAATGAGACTTTGTATTTATTTTTAATAAGTCTAAAGTCCCTTCAAGACTGAAAAATCAGTGTAGAAGCTGACAAATTGGGGGGAAAAAAAAAGAAAAAAACAAACACAAAAAAAACCACAAACCAAAACCCCAAACCAACAAACCCTCTCTCCCCCCACATTTTGGAATCGATCTACAAAGGGCTAATTCTATGAAGATTTTTATTTTGTACCAATACTTGATTTTTCAGTTAGTACTGTAATAGTTATCTAGATCAAGAAAATAACAGGGTATCTAATCAATCTTAGTTTTATTGAAATATATATCATCCCAAGTGAAAATTATTAGTTAAGATATTAAATGGTAGGGTGAATGTGGGAGCTGAAGTGGTTTGAAGATGATGGTGCTGTGTGCTGAATAGGGAAATAGTAGGATAATATCAGTAGTGAAGTGAAAAAGAAACAACTTAGAATTTGGTAACGCACAATGAAGGTTCATGTGTTTAAGATGGCAACAATGATAACTTCTGTTACCAAAGTGAGAACTTGTTAACTGGATGTCACAAGAGGAGGAGAGAGTTCTGTTAACCATTAAATAATTGAGCCACAAGTGTAATAGTGTCGAAAATAGCAAAAATGCTAAGATGTGTTGAGCTTACTTGAGGAAATTGTGGGTTTCCTCCTTTCCTCATTAATGCTTCATGAGTATTGTAGCTCCTGTTTCTGCAAGCTCTATTGGCATTTAAATTATTAATGGCATTACCTGACAAGTGTTGCAATAAGATTCTTTTTAATGAGTTTGTGGAGGGTAATGTTTATTTGTGAAATTGTCAAGCCTAATTATCTATTTTACTATTCCATCTGGTATTGCTTAGCTTCACCCTTAAACTGTTGATAAACCAAGCCAAATAGTTTATAAGGGAACAGAGGAGTTTGAGAGGTTGTCCATCAAATATTTAGTATTTTAAGTCTTTTTAAACTTGTACTTTGTGCGAAAATTAGAACATTAGATTTTGTAAAATATGTACTGATAATGCAAAAAGGGTGTGGGGCAATTAAAAAGATCTTTGTCTTGAGGTAATATGAAAAGTTTACGTGTATGTGGTAGGAAAATACCTTAGAGGTGAGTTGCTGAACGTTTTTGGGGGGAGAGGTGATTTTCTAATGCTTTATGCTGTTGATTATCCTGATTGTTCTTTTGTATGGCGTTTTTAAAACAGGAACACCAGACCTAGAGAATTCTAGATGTAAATATTATGGTCCATACACTGATGTAGTGATAATTTCTGTGTTCTCTGTTCCTTACCTAATAATTCAAATTTTTGGCTACTCTGGTGTATTGAGCTGATAGTTTCTGTAGAACCTGTAATTTAAGGTCTCTGCTAAATGTTATTTTATTTCTAAAATTATGTATGGATAAGATTATATTTTCTCACATGCTTTATGACGAGCTCTCTTTTTACGATGTCGGGTAACCCAGCAGCAGCAGCAGATTCTGTCACTTTGCTGTTCATACCTTTATTCTGATCCTCTATAATTTGAGTTAGAGTAACAATCTGTAATTTAAGTCCTTGTGGGAATCTGCTGGTTACCTTCCTCCACTGAGAAACCTGTTTTATTGCCTACCATGTTGTCTCCTATCTTTTCTGTTATTACTATTAATATGTATTTAATACTGTGAGGACTTAACCTTTGGCTTCATAGCAGCCACATTTCTTTAAGCATCTTTGATGGATTTTTCTCCAGTACCTCTAATGTTAATATAATTGGATATATTAAATATTAATATATTTGGATAATTCTTTGAGGAATAACATCTGTTTGCAAAGATGTTTTTACCCTCTCTCTGATACATGTACTTTATCCCCCATTGTTCTAATTCTGCTCTTTGTTACAGTCTCCATCAGTAGTAGTGATGTGAGTCTTGATAGTTTGATCTATATATTATATGCAGAACCTTAATGACTGACATCGTATGTCCTACCTGCAGTTCTCTGGTATTGAAATTATTTTAAGGGAAGAAAGTGTTGATAAAAAACACTACTTAAACCCAACAAACTAACCAGTCCTTTTGTCTTAAGGTGGAGAAACAGAGAAGACTTGAAAGAATAAAGCAAAAACAGTCTCAACTACAAGAACTCATTCTACAGGTACAGTCAAGGTACTCTTGTCTGTAGGGCAAGGTAACTTATATCTGTATTCCTGTTGTTTTATCCCAGTGAGGGAAGGGGGACTGAATTTCAGGATAAGGCATACATAGCCTTAGTTCAGTGTTGTAGTTTAGCTGGGACCATGCTGTTGACCATTGCTACTGGGGAAGCCAGCAATCTTCCATGAGTTATGATGAGTTATATTCCGGTTTCAAGTATGTTTAAACAGGATTTATGCTTACAGAAGCTGTAATTCATATTGTATTGTACCTTCTGAATTTTCCAGTTCAGTTCTTGTATCAAGAATGTTTTTCTGTGTTAGAGTCCATAGATAAAATTATGTGGCTGTCTCTCATAATGCTCTGTGTCTTGCCTTTCTTGCTGCCCCTGCTGTGTAAGTGACTTCACTGCTGTGAAACAGTTGCTGAACTCCTTCCCAGATTTCCCCATGTACACCGTGGGAAGCTGTAGTCCATCTCTTAAGTCACTGCACTGCTGGTTCTCCAGGCTGCATCCCTTAGTAGTTGCATTACCTACACAGTAAGAATGAGAAGATCAGGGAGGGCATGCAGAAAGTACAGAGAGCGGTGGGACAGCAGTCACAATAGTTGTCTGATTTTTATCAACCTCTGTGTTGGCTTTGAATTTTGTTTTTAATTCCTGTTTTATTTCATTTGATTCATGACCAGAAAAATACTTTTTTTAGTTTGGTGCCTTACTGTGAGGTTTATAACCTGAATTTTAATAGTTAACTTGAGTTTTTAGTTCTTGAAATTGCTAATCTTTGAAACATAAAAATTTCATTCTGAAAATCAGTTTTGGTAAGATATGATGAGCATAAAGTCACTAGTCTTGGTAGAGTAATTTAGAAATCTAGTATCAGACATTCAGGTCAATGTTAACTGTTTTTAGTGTATAATTTCAGCAAAAATACAGTATTAATCTTTCAACTTGTGGAGTGCAGTAGATAGCAGGGAATAGTAAAGAGAGCGGAAGTCGGATGCTATATAAAAATGCCTTTTTCCAATCATTATCTCTTCATTCTGTCAAGAATCTGTCCTGACGTAATTATTAGAATGTGCTTTTTTTTTTCTCAGTGAAGTTTTCCTGTGTTGTCTTTTCAGTACTATTCCTTGTGTCTCTTCTTGCATCTTAACATGCAGGGATATGGTGAACACACTCTCTCCTTTTCTGCATTTACTTACTGCAACCATTGCTGGTATTCTTTCTCTGAGGGACTTTTTCATTAACAGGATCTTGAAGGTTTAATTCATACTTTCATATCACTGTTGTTTTTTCTAGCAAATTGCCTTCAAGAATCTCGTTGAGCGAAACCGTCAAGCAGAACAACAGGCAAATCGACCGCCACCTTCCAATTCTGTCATCCATTTGCCATTTATCATAGTGAACACCAGCAAGAAGACAGTGATTGACTGCAGTATTTCAAATGACAAGTGAGTTCACAAAGTTTCCTCTCTGGATTTTGGTACAACTATGAGTTTTATGTCCATACTGTGGTGTCCATCTAGATTTGTTAAATACGAATAAATTATGCCTTCTGTAGATTGAGAACGTGCATTTCAGATGGGTAAATCTTAGTTATGTTGCTACATAAAACACTGTTTCTGTTCTTTTTAATAAACAGAATAATTATGTTCACATTTAATAACTTATTTAAGACTTACTATCTAGAGATGTTGAAAGCAAAGTAAGGCAGCTTGATGAAGTTTTATATCATACTTTACCAAGTATTGTTTTCCTTTGGCTTTTACATGATGAAATACAAGAACTGAATGGATTTTGCTTTCAGAACTGCTGTTCTCTACTTTTGGTTCAAAAAACTAGGTTTTTCTCATCTAAATTAAAGCTGAATATAGCAGTGGTTTCTACTTGCACTATTAGCTTACTAGAAAAGCTTAAAAACATTTAAAAATAGTCACACAGTAGCCAGAGGAATGGGATTAAAGAAAAAATTATCGAACACACAAAATGTTTAATTAAAATTCTGTATCTGTTAAACCTGTTAATGGTGTACATAGTGTGTATAATTGCAGGTTTAGTCGCTATCAAACACATGAATTTTGAGAGATTTGCTTAATGTGATGTGTCACTAACACTCTGTTAAGCTTTTGAAATGCTGCAATTCTTGAAACTGGAAAGGTAGTTAAAGTAATTGAAGCTAATGGAGACATTTTTCCTCTCCAGGTTTGAATATCTATTTAATTTTGACAATACTTTTGAAATTCATGATGACATAGAAGTACTAAAACGAATGGGAATGGCTTGTGGGCTAGAATCTGGAAGCTGTTCTGCAGAAGACCTAAAAATTGCAAGGAGTTTGGTTCCTAAAGCTCTGGAACCATATGTGACAGGTTAGTTACTCCAAGAAGAGTTGTTTTGTTTTCCTCCTTAATACGGACTTAAGGAAAAGCCATGAAAATATCTGTGATCAGGTAACTTCCGATCATCTGTGGTGAAGATTTCTAACAAGTTCTCAAATATTTGTGCTATTTAGTGAAACTTACGGAACATAAAACATAGAGTTCATAGAGACTGGGCTGTTGCTTTTCCCAGAACCATGTTTTGTTGTTTTGGTTGCAAGACTCCTTTTCTGGACTTTAAAAGGATTAAGTCTTTTTACTGAATTAGATGAGTGTGTTTTGAAGTATTCTTCAAATATGCATTGTTCATTTTACAGAAATGGCTCAGGGATCAATCAGCAGTGTATATGTCACATCTTCATCAGGTTCTGCATCAAATGGCACAAGATTTTCAGCCAGGTGAGATTAAATTATCAATTAGTTTGTAAAACCTGTGATCATCAAATAAATTTAATCAGAGATTAATTTAACACTTTTGTGAAACTTCTGATTAGATGTGGTGTGGCTGTGTGTTTCAGTTTATTCTCAGACATTGCTCTTACATAAGTGGTGGTTCTTACCCGTGTCATTAAGAAATCTTTTCCTCTTTAGTGGAAAAGAGATTGATTAGAGTGGTGTTAATCTTGAGTGTATTATTTTTGTTTAGTTTTGAGTTTTTGACAAGAAAACAGATGCTTCTCTAAAGATGAAATTTGGGCAAGATTCTCCCTTGGTCATTAGTGTCTAACAAAAAAGATTCTGGTTTTTGCATTTTAAACAACATTAGAAACTGGTAGAGTGATAAATCATAGCTTTTATTTAACTTTGTGTAGACACATGCGATTTCTGAACTTAACTGTTATTTTTGTCTTGTTATATAAGACCCTTTTCCTTAAATAGTCACTACTCGCCTGTTGCATTTATCAAAAAAATGCCCTTCTGTGAACTCTACTGAGTTGTAACATGAGTCAAGTATCATTGAAATGTTTAACATCGTTAACAAATATTTGAATGGAGCTAGCTGATTAGCAGAACAAATTATCTGCAAAAGTGTTCATTTTCTACCAGTTTTTTCTGTTGTGTCCAGAAACTTAACGTTATCTGAAGTCAGTTAAATTTCTGTTGTACATGTCACACAACAAATCCAATCCGACTTATTTTAAAATTGCAGAATGGTTTGGGTTGGAAGGGATCTTCCAAGTTCATCTAGTGCCCTGTCTCCCTCCCCTCTCCCCACCACCACCGCAGACAGGGACGTCTTTAGATCAGATTGCTCAAAGCCCTGTCCAGCCTGGCCTTGAACACTTCCAGGCAGGGGGCATCAACAGCTTCCCAGGGCAACCTGTGCCAGTGTCTCACCACCCTCAATCAATTTCTTCTTTATATCCAATCTAAGTTTACTCTCTTTCTGTTAAAACTGTTTCTACATGTCCTGTCACTGCAGGCCCTGGTAAAACATCTTTCTTGTATTTCTTATAAACTCCCTTTAAGTACTAAAAAGCTGCAATAATGTCTCCCCAGAGCCTTCTCCTCTCCAGGCTGAACAACCGCAGCTCTTCTCAGCTTTTCTTTACAGGAGAGGTGTTCCAGCCCTCTGACCATTTTCATGGCCTTATTCTGGACCTACTCTAACAGGTCAATGCCTATCTTGTACTGGGGTTCCCAGAGCTGAACACTGTACTCCAGATTAGTTCTCATGAGAACAGAGTTAGAGGGGAAGAATTGCTTCCTTTGACCTGCTGGCTGCCCTTGATGCATCCCAGGATGATTGTCTTTCTGGGCTGCCAGTACAGATTGCCAGCTCATGTCCAAATTTTTGTCTGCCGGTATTCCTAAGTCCTCCACAGGGCTGCTCTCAGTCCATTCATTCTGTGCTCTGTACTGATCATGGGGTTTGCCCTGACTCAGATGCAGGATCTTGCAATTGCTTTTGTTGAACTTCATGAGGTTCGCATGGGCCCACTCAAACTGTCCAGGTCCCTCTGGATGACATCACTTCCCTGAAGAGTATCAGCTGCTTGTTGTCATCCACAAACTTACTGAGGTTGCACTCAATCCCACTGTTCATAGTTATTGAAGATGTTAAATAGTATTGGTCCTAGTATGGACCACTTGTTACTGGTTTTCATTTGAGCTGTAGCTCTTTGATGGATAAGAAATTGGCTGGATGGTCATGACCAAACAGTCCATCCATCAAACCTATATTTCTCCAATTTAAAGGCAAGAATGTTGCGGAGGATTTTCTGAAAGACCTTCCAGAAGCCCAAGTGAGTTATATCTGTAGCTCTTTCCTTGTTTATTGATGCATTCACTCCATCATAGAAGGCCACTAGATGAATCGGGCACAATTTGTCCTTGGTGAAGCCATGCTGGCTGTCCCTAATCACCTCCCTGTCTTCCATATACTTCAACATAACTTCCAGGAGCATCTGTTCCATGATTTTAGGAGACACTGAGGTGAGGCTGAAGAGGAGAGGGCAAGTTCTAGATTGCTTTGGCTCTTTCCACAACAATGACTTCTCTGTGTCAGAATCACTGGCAAGCTCTGCCTTGTAAATTGCTTGGGAAATTGCTGGACCAGTGATTTCTTAATAAAGTGCTAAGTTTTAGAACATTTTTTTAAGTCATTTGTGTTTAAAGGCAAAAATCCTGTATCAGTGGGGTTTCTTTAGAGAACAAAATACAGCTTTAATCTTCGCTGAAGATAGTCTTCTGGCAGCTTTTTCTCACCCGCCTGCCTTCCATCAGAGTTGGAAGGAGGTCCTTCTAAAGATACAGTATCTAGCTTACTTTAAAAGGCTAATGGAAATACAGTTTTAAAACTTCTTTTTGTAGATGATAGGCTTACTTTAATTCAAAGCAAAAAAAAAAAAAAAAAAAAAAAGGAAAAACCTTGTAAGGGAAACAATTCAGTTAAG